>NC_134825.1:187117730-187188980 GCF_004210375.1 Tachypleus tridentatus | reverse complement strand
CAACTTTTAAATATTCTGTAATTATTCTTCTATATTATTGTGGCAGACCAACTTTTAAATATTCTGTAAGTATTCTTCTATATTATTGTGGCAAATTAACTTTTAAATATTCTGTAATTATTCTTCTATATTATTGTGGCAGATCAACTTTTAAATATTCTGTAATTATTCTTCTATATTATTGTAGCAGACCAACTTTTAAATATTCTGTAAGTATTCTTCTATATTATTGTGGCAAATTAACTTTTAAATATTCTGTAATTATTCTTTTATATTATTGTGGCAGACCAACTTTTAAATATTCTGTAATTATTCTTTTATATTATTGTGGCAGATCAACTTTTAAATATTCTGTAACTATTCTTCTATATTATTGTGGCAGACCAACTTTTAAATATTCTGTAATATTCTTCTATATTATTGTGGCAGACCAACTTTTAAATATTTTGTAAGTATTTTTCTATATTATTGTGGCAAATTAACTTTTAAATATTCTGTAATTATTCTTCTATATTATTGTGGCAGATCAACTTTTAAATCTTCTCTAATTATTCTTCTATATTATTGTGGCAGACCAACTTTTAAATATTCTGTAACTATTCTTCTATATTATTGTGGCAGACCAACGTTTAAATCTTCTGTAATTATTCTTCTATATTATTGTGGCAGATCAACTTTTAAATATTCTGTAACTATTCTTCTATATTATTGTGGCAGACCAACGTTTAAATCTTCTGTAATTATTCTTCTATATTATTGTGGTAGACCAACTTTTAAATATTCTGTAATATTCTTCTATGTTATTGTGGCAGACCAACTTTTAAATATTCTGTAAGTATTCTTCTATATTATTGTGGAAAATTAACTTTTAAATATTCTGTAATTATTCTTCTATATTATTGTGGCAGATCAACTTTTAAATCTTCTGTAATTATTCTTCTATATTATTGTGGCAGACCAACTTTTAAATATTCTGTAATTATTCTTCTATATTATTGTGGCAGATCAACTTTTAAATATTCTGTAACTATTCTTCTATATTATTGTGGCAGATCAACTTTTAAATATTCTGTAATTATTCTTTTATATTATTGTGGCAGATCAACTTTTAAATATTCTGTAACTATTCTTCTATATTATTGTGGCAGACCAACTTTTAAATATTCTGTGATTATTCTTCTATATTATTGTGGCAGATCAACGTTTAAATATTCTGTAACTATCCTTCTATATTATTGTGGCAGACCAACTTTTAAATCTTCTGTAATTATTCTTCTATATTATTGTGGCAGACCAACTTTTAAATCTTCTGTAATTATTCTTCTATATTATTGTGGCAGATCTACTTTTAAATATTCTGTAATTATTCTTCTATATTATTGTGGCAGATCAACTTTTAAATCTTCTGCAACTATTCTTCTGTATTATTGTGGCAGACCAACTTTTAAATATTCTGTAAGTATTCTTCTATATTATTGTGGCAGACTAACTTTTAAATATTCTGTGATGTAGATACCTTATTGTTCAAGAAACTCGATGATACATATCTTAAATTCCAGGTATATCAAAAAGAAAGAGAAAACAAAATATCACGTGACAACTTTTTATCTGTGAACTTCTGTAGTTATGTAAACACACATCATGTTAAATTTCCTTACTCAGAGACTCATCGACTTCATGATCCCAGCCTTGGATTTACAGCCACTAGGTGTCTCTCTTGAGAGGATATTTACTACGATTTTCTTTGTCGAGTGTTCGACTTATTTTCTTCCATCTGGCCCATTTCTCTAGTCTTCGTATCGGTCATCGTGAAACATATAAATAATCTCTCATAATTTATTACGTCCTTGAGCTCAGCAAACAATTTATTGCGAGTGAAGCGAAGAGGAAAAGATGTCAATATCCCCGAACTTTCCAGTTTGGAAAGGTTGTTTACCTTGGAAAACTAAATCCTGTCTTTTTTTTTCCCACGACAGCAAGTCGCCAGTAAACCTGGAAGACAAATATCGATTTTTATATTTCTAAGTTTATTAATCTTATAAAGTGTACTTAGACTGCGTAAAATCCAACACAAATATTGTATGTTGACCAACACGTTTCTTTCGTCTCTTTAACAGTCAATAACTGAGTTCTGTTGCACCCGTTAGGACACAACCTTCTATTTCACAGGTATTGTTTATAAACAAATTAACTTCAAATAGCCACCAAAACACCAGTAAAGAACACGTTACATTTAACACATATTATATTGACTCAAGACGTCTCTTATAGAAGACATACGAATCAACAGCTTTTACGTTTAATGCAAATTTTTACGTCTCGACGAAGTATTGATTTTAGAGTTTTGAAGGTCTTTGTGTTTCTGCTAGTTAGGAACAGCTACATACCATCAAATAGAAAAAAAAAAAAATCCACTCTGTTGTTTATTTTGAGAAACGAGAACAAATGTATTCTAGTTCTCTTGGATTAATGTGTAATAATTAATATCCATCTATTAACCAGTAATATAAAAACGTGTTATCGTGTTTATTTTTGCCTTTCTTTATGAACACGTGAGTTTGCATTATTGTAAAACAGTTTCAAACAATGATTTTTATGACTTTTTCTTAGTTCACCGTCATATTAACAAGTATTATTGCACGTGAACGTTTTATATAGGTACACAATGAAGTCCTTGTAGTTCAATTGATTTCACCACAAACGAACATTACTTTTAGTCCTAGCAGCTGCTAGTTATTGTTAAACTTGAGACGTGAACAGCTGTTAATGTTGGTTTGTTTTTGTACCGTAAGGATAACCTCTTCGTTTCACTAGGAGCCATTTTGTTATTGTTTTCTGAGCGCAAAGCCACTCAAGGGGTTATCTGAACTCTGTCCGCCACCGGGATCCAACCCCAGATTTTAGCGTTGTAAGTCAACTCAGCACTGGCTCAAGGGAGAACCAAAACATTGTGTTCTAAATAAACAGACATTTTGTTCCGGAACACAGATTTCTGTGTTGTTTTAATAGCATACACACTTCTATTTTATAACGACTCAAATTTCTTGCAGTTTCTAATTCACATTTGTGTTTATTTACATATGTAGCTGTGTTTGTATTCATTATGTCGATTGTACGAAGTTCAACACAAAAACTCTTTACCAGCCAATACGTTTATGTAATGTTTGATTAATTAACCGTTAACCTATCAAGCATTGTTTTGTTTTTAACTTAAAGTTGTGAAAATTCGTACACCAGACAACGTGTTACACAGAACGCAATCGGTTTTGTTTGTAACACAAGCTGTTTTTAAACAAAGATAAATATAGGTTTTAATTTACCGCACATTTCGACCGACGTCTTTATTTAAGGTTAGGTATCTACAGTTGAATAGATTCAAGCACATAATTTGAATGAAACACAATATTTAGTTTAATAACGGCGTACAGCATCCATTATAAATTAAGTACAAGTTATTCTTATATCTTCTGTTATAAAATATAGTAAAATTATTTTAGTTTCATAATAAGTTACACTTGCTAAGAGAAACTTCCTCTATAGATTTAATAATTACCGGTTGCCAAAGTAGCATTTCTGTAATGTTTTGATAAGCTCTGTAAGTCAGCGCTAAAATCCAGGGTTTAATTCCTTGCGGTGGAGAGAATGCGTAAGTCCATTTGTGTAGCTTTGCACTGAAAAAAAAAATGATTCCAGCATCCTCTAGTGGTCGAAAGAAGGGAAAACTATAATAAAAAAGTTAAATATAGTTGAATAAATGGTTGAATGTTCTAAACGTTTCGGGCTTGGAAGTCCTTTTCTTTAGAATCACCAGAGAAAGATAACGAAACGTTGTCAACATTAACACACCGATTTTAAAAGTATATTTGTTCTCTTCTTGTGTAGAAAATTAAGGCCTGAAACCGATGGGTTTGGCTGGTAGTAAATGCCGCGTGTTTTGATTGCTATCCGGTCTTCTTCAGAAAGATGGTACTGTGACGTAATATCCTTACAATTTACAAAATACAAAATTGTCGTTCATTGGAAGAAACTTCAGGCTAACTTTCAGCAAATGTTAAAGAAAATATTACAGTATTATTGTAACAAATTTAGGATGATTACTTGTTGGTAGCCCCATCTAGACGTTTCAGGTAACTTCTTTTAACCGGCTTGAAGTTTCCCGAAACTTTGATATGAATTAATTGTCTCTAACTCAGACTGTTGTTATACATTAAGAAACAAAACATTAAAGACGTAACAAGAAACACTACCCGCCATTATGCGACAGTTAATCGAATATCCTCAAATACATAAGTATCTGTAGAAAATATAAACACAGGTTACTTAAGTAACGATTATTGACACAAAACGCGGTCTGAATGACATGAAAACATTCAACATACACTTGGTACGAGAGTACAAAAATAGGTGAAGGTTAGAAACCTCTTGAGCATTCTCTTAATGTAAATAACTGGAGAATTAATCCAATAATAATGATGGTAAATCACCTCATTAAACAATAACAAAGGTAGAACATTGCAGAGCCCCATTAAGTACTTTCAAGCTTGCGACACCTAAAGTTTCTAATGTAATTTATTACAGAACATTTCAACATTATAATTAGGCCTTTTTAGCTTAGCCTAATAAAGGGCACGTTTGAACAACCGTACAAAGAAAGATGTTTTAATCTACTGTTAATTCGCGGAATTCAATGTTTTTGTCCTACAAATCTAATAATTACAAAGATTTTCACGTTTTACAGACGAACATTTGCACTACATCAGAATATATTGTCTTAAATTGTTTTAAAGACACTTAATGACCAGTTTTACTCTGTTGTTAGTATGTGGTATTCCAGGACACTGCACAATCTGTTATTAAGTTACAGTTTTGAAACCACTGGATGACCAGTTTTACTCTGTTGTTAATATGTGGTATTCCAGGACACTGCACAATCTGTTATTAAGTTACAGTTTTGAAACCACTGGATGACCAGTTTTACTCTGTTGTTAGTATGTGGTATTCCAGGACACTGCACAATCTGTTATTAAGTTACAGTTTTGAAACCACTGGATGACCAGTTTTACTCTGTTGTTAATATGTGATACTCCCGAACATTGCTTAATTTTAAATTCATGACTATGAAGTTTGTCCATAAAACTTCCTAAAACCCACATATGTATATTAGCTACACCAGATTTCTAAGATTCACTGTTTATTACTAAGGAAATGATGGCAGCACCAACTACAAGTGGTACATGTCAATATTTGATATATAAATTGATGTCAGTGAAAACCAGTTGTGGAAGTTTAATTATTTTTTAACTTTAACTCTTTCTTGTCCGTGTTTTAGTGATCGAGAATCCTCGTAAGATATCTAATTAATTAATATATGTATTTCTAACTGTTATGCTAGTTATGTAGTTAATTATTATATGTATTTCTAACTGTTATGTTAGATATCTAGTTAATTATTATATGTATTTCTAACTGTTATGTTAGATATCTAGTTAATTATTATATGTATTTCTAACTGTTATGTTAGTTATGTAGTTAATTATTATATGTATTTCTAACTGTTATGTTAGTTATCTAGTTAATTATTATATGTATTTCTAACTGTTATTCAGTGTTATTATATGTATTTCTAACTGTTATTCAGTGAATATTATATTTATTTCTAAATGTTATTCAGTGTTTTTATATGTACTTCTAACTGTTATTCAGTGTTATTATATGTATTTTTAACTGTTATCCAGTGTTATTATATGTATTTCTAACTGTTATTCAGTGTTATTATATGTATTTCTAACTGTTATTCAGTGAATATTATATGTTTTTCTAACTGTTATTCAGTGAATATTATATGTTTTTCTAACTGTTATTCAGTGAATATTATATGTATTTCTAGCTGTTATTGAGTGTTATTATATGCATTTCTAACTGTTATTCAGTGTTATTATATGTATTTCTAACTGTCGCCCCACGCTAGTACAGCGGTATGTCTCCGGATTCACAACACTAAAATCAGGGGTTCGATTCCCCTCGGTAGGCTGAGCAGATAGCCCTTTGTGGCTTTGCTATACGAAAAACACACACAAACACTCTAACTGCTGTTCAGTCTTATTATATGTATTTCTAACTGCTATTCAGTCTTATTATATGTATTTCTAACTGCTATTCAGTCTTATATGTATTTCTAACTCTTATTCAGTCTTATTATATGTATTTCTAACTCTTATTCAGTGTTATTATATGTATTTCTAACTGTTATCCAGTGTTATTATATGTATTTCTAACTGTTATTCAATGTTATTATATGTATTTCTAACTGTTATCCAGTGTTATTATATGTATTTCTAACTGTTATCCAGTGTTATTATATGTATTTCTAACTGCTATTCAGTCTTATTATATGTATTTCTAACTGTTATCCAGTGTTATTATATGTATTTCTAACTGTTATCCAGTGTTATTATATGTATTTCTAACTGTTATCCAGTGTTATTATATGTATTTCTAACTGTTATCCAGTGTTATTATATGTATTTCTAACTGTTATCCAGTGTTATTATATGTATTTCTAACTGTTATTCAGTGTTATTATATGTATTTCTAACTGTTATCCAGTGTTATTATATGTATTTCTAACTGTTATCCAGTGTTATTATATGTATTTCTAACTGTTATTCAGTGTTATTATATGTATTTCTAACTGTTATCCAGTGTTATTATATGTATTTCTAACTGTTATTCAGTGTTATTATATGTATTTCTAACTGCTATTCAGTCTTATTATATGTATTTCTAACTGCTATTCAGTCTTATTATATGTTTTTCTAACTGCTATTCAGTCTTATATGTATTTCTAACTGCTATTCAGTCTTATATGTATTTCTAACTCTTATTCAGTCTTATTATATGTATTTCTAACTCTTATTCAGTGTTATTATATGTATTTCTAACTGTTATCCAGTGTTATTATATGTATTTCTAACTGTTATCCAGTGTTATTATATGTATTTCTAACTGTTATCCAGTGTTATTATATGTATTTCTAACTGTTATTCAGTGTTATTATATGTATTTCTAACTGTTATCCAGTGTTATTATATGTATTTCTAACTGTTATTCAGTGTTATTATATGTATTTCTAACTGTAATTCAGTGTTATTATATGTATTTCTAACTGTTATCCAGTGTTATTATATGTATTTCTAACTGTTATCCAGTGTTATTATATGTATTTCTAACTGTTATCCAGTGTTATTATATGTATTTCTAACTGTTATTCAGTGTTATTATATGTATTTCTAACTGTTATCCAGTGTTATTATATGTATTTCTAACTGTTATCCAGTGTTATTATATGTATTTCTAACTGTTATTCAGTGTTATTATATGTATTTCTAACTGTTATCCAGTGTTATTATATGTATTTCTAACTGTTATTCAGTGTTATTATATGTATTTCTAACTGTTATCCAGTGTTATTATCCACAAACTCCTTTCGTTACAAATTTTTTTGTTTTTTTGAAAAAAAGTATTTTTTTGTTAGTTCGTCAGATTTTTCTTCGTGATCAAATAAAACCATCAACTGAGGTGCTGCTTTAGTCTATAATACTGTACAATACAGCACGCTCTCGAGTGACTAAATTTAAATCACCTTACCTAACGTAATCTAATCTCACTGGAATACATTTGTTTGTTTCAAAAGTTAAGCAAAGCTACGTTAAAGGTGTGACAGCTACTTAACAGCACCCATCGCCAACTCTTGAGCTATTCTAATCGAACAGTAAAATTTGACTCTCACTCTTATAATTCAAAATGCTGGGTTATGAGGCACAGAGACGCGATCCCTGGCCCACTAGGTCCGCTGTTCACCATACTATCTTAGCCTGACACACATTAAAATCAGAATTCACTTTTTTCAAAGTATTAAAATACATAAATTTTAAGTATATTTTTATGTGCTATATTTGTCTCTTTTACCCACTTACGAGGTTATATTCAACTAGTTTTTCCCCAAATATGTATACATCTCTTGTTTCCATTACCAATATTAAGGTCTCGTTGAAGGTTTTCAAAAGTCCAATGTACCGATCACGTTCCTCCATTACCTCTATAACTGCTCTAAGGGGATCCGGTAAAAAACTATTAGGACACCTGTCAATGGTACTTGAGTGCATGAGCTAAGTTTAATCCCAATAGGTTGTGAGTGGGTGTATTAACACAGTTTAAATAATAAGACTCCCGAGAACCGAAATGGGTCTTAGGAACCATGTTCGAGTCCTGCAAGTATGCTTATTTGATCTACGCCAATCTTGGACGACATCCCCCCTACCAGTACTCTTGTAAAACAGGGCAAGAGGGCTGTCCCACTTCAAGTCCATCTGGTAAGTTTGATCCTCCTAGCTCAAAAACTGTTGGACAAAGGAACACACAACGTGAAATAATAAATGATTTAGATATGGCACATAGATAAATAAGAACAAACATAATATTTAGCAATAAGTGCGGAAATCAGTTAATTCTGCTTAAGTGCATTAGAAACAGTGGCGGCACCAAGTTGAGCCCCCCAATATTGTTACCTATATATATTCATAAAATATAGAAAACACAATCGTCGTTGTTGCTTAACAATTAACATCAGGGAGACATAGATCTGTAGAACTCAACGTCTTCATTACGACGGAAGTATGTGTCATGCGTCCCATTGAACGTACTGAATGCACTGAAACTCATGGGCTGTATTGCCGCTACCTCTGTAATGCCATTCTATCTTGAGCTTTGACAAAGATTAGACAACCACGTTGATTTCAAGTTACAAGAGAACAGGCGCATTGTTTTGAAGTAATATTGACTATAAACACAACTTGATGAAAGATAGTTAGCCTGATAGTGACCTTACTTTTCCTCAGAGTGTATTAACTTCACATGGGATAATTCGTTTCTGCTATGTAAACTATGTCTTTATGTTATATTTCTTTTGATTTGTAGCTTCACTCTTAATGGTATATTAAATGTTCAATCTAAGCTAATCTTGATTTTCTTTATTATTATGTATTACCTTGAGTGGAATTTAGGTGAGCTTCCTCTTTTACATATACACATATTTTCATAAACAGATTATTTTTAATTTGTAATAATGAATTATTAATCATAGTATGAGTTTCCAACGAAAATTGCATTGAAAACGCAGTTCAAAATAGCACAGCTTTCTGAAATGTACCTTGGTATTTACATTATTATAATTTACCATCTATACTTCATATTGATGGTATTTTGGAACCCCCTCCACAGTTTACCTCAGCCCCCTGGCGCCGCCAATGATTAGAAAAATAAATATTCCTCATTCGTACTTTCAGGTATTGATATGCTTTCAATATTACAAATTACTACATTGTATTATTTGTTATTTAATATTTGTTTTCTACTTCCCTGTACCAATCATCATCGATTTTACTCGCTTATTCTTTTCTCACTATGACGTATGAAGTACATGAAACTAGTGTTTGACACCGCGCACAACAAATTATTGTTTGTCATTATAACTCACCGAATAAAATAATTGCAAAAATTCTATCTATACGCCAAGTATATCAAAAGAATATTTTCGCTAGTTTATGAAACTTCTGGATTACTTGAGAAACGTAAAATTTCCTAAAGCTGTTCTTTACTTTACGTTGGACTTTTTTTTACGTACAAAAGAATGTTTAAAATCCAGTTGTTTGTTCTGAGTATGCAAGAAATTATTTGCTAATTATCTTTCTCTTCATGAAAACCGTGTTTACTCAGCCAACACATGTTTGTCATCTCTCTAACGTGCCATTGAAACAGCTGACTCCTATCTATTCTCTTCATACTCTCTGTATTTTTATTCTTTCCTTACTTTAATAATCGATGTTTGTTGTTTCGTTTTCCAAGTTCACGAAGATAAAAGTACCATAGAGAGCGAGTAAGTTAAAGGGGGTCCCCGCGGGTAGTGAACGTGATCCCCTGGGGCTATCTACGGTGTCCAAGGCTAGATTCATCAGGAACTTGGAAACAAACGATTTAACAAATTTGCGCCGTCGGCTACATAATGACGCAACTGATCATCCTTTGGCCCTATTACACAATCATTTTTTGGATACAGTTAACCATTAATATGTGGTGACCAAGTAATAACGGTGGTGGTTACGTGTGGTTGAAAAAATTAGATCGGAGCTGACAAAACGCATCGAAAGTAAACTGCTACTAGACATGTCAAAGAAAACGCATATGCCAAAAAATACAAGGATTATTTGTAACTTATTAGTAAGGTTGATCAGTTGCTACCATCCACACACGCAAGTATATTTTAATGAAGTAGAAGAAGGCCTAGATGAATAATTAAAGGTATTACTCCTTCCATGAATTATTATTATCTAAAAACAATCAGAATAAAACATTTTTACCTGTTGAAATTACCAAATAACTCATATGCAAAAACGGCTCGTTTGGGTTCAGAAAATATTTTATGTAGAAGAGCGAACAACGTTTCGACCTTCTTCGGTCATCGTCAGGTTCACAAAAAAAGAGGTAACTGACCGAAAGCTGACCACATGTTTGAAAGGGGTTGTGTAACTGAGTGTCGGAATGTAGAGGGCGGTATTAGATGTTTGAATATATAATTTTATTTATTTTATTATATTAATATAGGTATAAAGGCGTTCCTTTATATTGGTTTATTTTGGGTTTAAGTTGTTGTATAAGTAAGGCTTCTTTAATTTTGCGTTTGTTTATGTTTGTTTCTTTATTTAGTATTTGAGTGTTTTTTATGGTTATGTTGTGTTTATTTGACTTGCAGTGTTTGAAAACGTGTGAAGGTGACTTTTTATGTTCTTTGAATCTGGTTTCCATTTTTCTACTTGTTTCTCCAATATAGAAGTCGTGGCAGTTATCACATTGTATTTTGTAAATAATGTTGGTGTGGTGTTTGTCAGTGTAGTTTTTACATAGTATGGACCTCAGTTTTGTGCCTGGTTTTTGAATAAATTTGGTATTAACTGGATTGTCTTATTTTGTTACTAATTTTTGCCAAATATTGGTTATTTGTTTGCTGATGTCAGGAATATATGGTATACAGCAGTATATGGTTTTGTGATTTTTTTATTCGTGAGATATATTACTTTAGTTGGTTGATTTTGCTTTCTGTCTAGGTGTGTGCGTATAATGTTTTCTACGGTTTGTGGAGGAAACTTATTGATGTTGATGAAGTATTGTTTTATTTTGTCTAATTCATCGTTAATTTTATCTGATGAGCATAGTTTTATGGCTGTGTTTATTTGGTTTCTTAGTATGTTGAGTTTTTGTTTTGTTTCATGTGTTGAGTCCCAAGGAATGTATAGTCCAGTATGGGTGATTTTACTGTGGATTTCTGTTTTGAATTGTGTGTCGGTTCTTGTAATTTTGAGGTTAAGAAATGATATTTGATTGCTTTCTTACCGTTCACATGTGAAGTTAATGTTGGGATGTATAGAGTTAATGTGATTGAAAAAATTAAGTATGTGTTCAGTAGATTTGAATCCCGCAACCGTGTCATCTACATATCTGTACCAGTATAGTGGTGGATGTAATGCTGTGTTAATTGCTTGTGTTTCAACTTGTGTCATAAAAATATTGGCTAGAACTGGTGATACTGGGTTGCCCATGCTTAGGCCATTTGTTTGTATATAGTTGTGGTTGTTGAACATAAAGTTTGTCTTAATCATGATGAATTCTATGAGGGTTGCTAACTGGTTACTGGGAATTTCTATAGTTGGGTTAGGGTCTCGGATATAAAGTTCTAAGGCTATCTTGCAGGCTTCAGTTGTTGAAACTTCTGTAAAGAGGGATATAACATCGAAACTGGCCATTAAGGCTTTATGATTAAGTTGATTTAGATTAGACTTGAAATTAAAAGAGTCTTTGATGAATGAGCTGGCTGATGTTACATATTTGGAGAATGCCCATGCTATGTATTTACCAAGATTGTAATTAAACGATTCATATGTGGACATTATTGGTCGTAATGGACAATCTGGTTTATGAGGTTTGGGGATGCCGTATATTTGCGGTCTGCGTCAGTCGGTTTTACGTAGGTAGGAATAAAGTGTTTGTGAAATTGTGTTGGCTTTTATTTTCATTTGAAACAGACCCCAGTGGAAGTAAATCTAGATGTATTAGGACTTTGGTCTTTTTTTTTCCTTGGTGACTAAAGACGATATTTACGTTGTACATGTGTTACTACAAATAAAAGGTGTTTTAGTTATCTAATTATGTAAATTCCCAAATGTTTTGTCCCTAAAAACGTTGATAATGTATTAGTTTAATCTTAAATCTAGCTGTGAAATATTCACTTATAGGTTTGTTTCAAATAAAACATTGGAGCAGCGTTACGCATTGTATTTGAACATAATAAAGAAACCAACAACGTATCAACATGAACAGACAACAAAGTTTCCACCTTAACTGTTGTAAGAAACACAGAAGAAAATACGAACAACATTGTATTGTTGTCAGATGTTATATTAATGTTTTATAGAATAACACAGAAGCACCACTTTGGTTGTGAGACGTATTCGTAAACAAAATATACGTTATCCCACCTCCTTTACTGTTACATTAAACTACCATCTTTACTGCTACGTTATCCTACAGTCTTTACTGTCTAATTAACCTACCTCCTTTACTGCTACATTATCCTACAGCCTTTACTCTCTAATTAACCTACCTCCTTTACTGTTACATTATCCTACAGTCGTTACTGCTACATTATTCTACCTCTTTTACTGCTACATTATCTTACAGTCTTTACAGTTACATTATCCTACAGTCGTTACTGTTACATTAACTTACACTCTTTACCGCTATATTATCCTACAGTCTTTACAGTTACATTATCCTACAGTCGTTACTGTTACATTATCCTACAGTCCTTACCGCTACATTATCCTACCTCTTTTACTGCTACATTATCTTACAGTCTTTACTGCCACATTATCCTACTTCATTTACAGTTACATTATCTTACAGTCGTTACTTACTCTTACATTATCTCACAGTCTTTAATGTTACATTATCTTATAGTCTTTACTGCTACATTATTCTACATTCCTTACTGATACATTATCCTACCTTCTTTACTGTTACGTTATATTACAGTCTTTACTGCTAAATTATCCTACAGTCCTTACTGCTACATTATCCTACCTTCTTTACTGTTACATTATCCTACCTCTTTTACTGCTACATTATCCTACAGTCTTTTATATGCAAAAACGGCTCGTTTGGGTTGAGAAAATATTTTACATAGAAGAGCGAACAACGTTTCGACCTTCTTCCGTTTTTGCATATAAATTTCTCAACAAGTGGGTTTCTCGACATCACTGATTATCCTACAGTCTCTGCTGTTACCTTAACTTACCATCTTTACTGTCGCGTTATCGTACAGTCTTTACTGCTACATTATTCTATTTTCTTTACTGTTACATTATCTTACAGTCTTTAAAGTTACATTATTATACAGTCTTTAAAGCTACATTATTCTACAGTCTTTACAGTTACATTATCTTACCATATTCACTGCTACATTATCCTACAGTCTTTACCGTTACATTAACCTACAGCCTTTACCGCTACATTATCCTACAGCCTTTACCGCTACATTATCCTACAGTCTTTACTGCTACATTATCCTACAGTCTTTACTGCTACATTATCGTCGCAAATTTATTGTCATGTTATCCTACCGTCTTTACTAATATATCATCCTTCCATTTTAACTGGCATACGTTGAGAATACACGAAGTCTAAGTTATATACTTTTAAATTTGTAGAACTTTAACTATGTATTCTTTATCGATTGTTAAGCAGGCTTTTGATAAAGAAACAACTTGATACCATAACTTCCCTCGATTCTCAGTTGATCCCAGGTTTGCTAAATAAAGAAATGCTAGTAATGTAATTGGAACATGATAAATTTACAAAGTGAATGTACTTCAAGTATACACAATTTTCGATAAACTAAGATAGCTTCTTATTTTTATGGTGTCTTGTGTAAGAATGGATTACAAATACAGTGGAAGTTTGAGTGTTTCAATAAGAACGTTTATTTGTATTATGAGTTATTGTAGCAAAATCGGTGTGTGTATGATATTGACAATGACAAGTGTATTCTGATATCATTTGTAAGTCAGTTATTGAAGACGTCAGGTTTCGTCCTAAAATATTTAACTTTAAGCTGGTTTTGTTACTAGGAGAAGAGTAATACAAAGAAACTGCTGTTTTAATCATAGTGACTAATGAAGTGGTTGGGTGTAGTGAATAGACTATTAATTAACACGGTTTGGTGTCTTCCTGGCATATTCGATAAAGTTGTGATACGAAAATAAAACATTTTCAATAAACCGAATATATACATATAGTAAGTCTTACGTATGTTTTTTTGTCTTCTGTACAAGTTCATTTATGTGAAGAAAATTAGAAAAAATTATATCACAAGAAATGGTTTTTGTACTCGCACATAAAACCAGAAAGTGTTTACATAACTTACAACTTTACAGTTCAAAGAAAATTGGATATTTAAACACACAGCTGATTTTTAATACGTGTAGATACAACATTGAAATAGGAAATACAACACCGTAGTTTTCAACATGTTTTAGCCCAAATCAAACAGTTTTTTTACTTGTTACCCCGTTCAAGTCAAGGACAGTAGTGTAGCGTAACTACAGGCGTCATGACAGGAAAGAAGTACAGGGGTATGCTAAGGATATCGGGTATCGCACACATATTGGAAACATCACGTGGCTAAACACCAGTAGAATGAGTGTCATCGTCTTTGTAGCTGTGGATATGTTACGTATATTTCCTTAGTTAGTTCTTAAATTCTAAATTAGAAAGATAATCTTGAGTCACCCTGTCGAATAATATATCAATCACATCACATCTATCCCATCCAGCACTAATAAGACCTTACGCCCAATAATAGATAAACTCTGAGAAGATAGTAAAAAATAACACGTTCGAGGTGTAAGTAAAACAGAGCCAGCTTTCTTTCCAAGTTAATCAGTGCAATCTTTTCGTGTTTATCTGGATACGGAACAACATTGTACGGAATGTATATGAATCTAACTCCAGTTGAGTAGATAATCAGTCATTGTTTTTTGCTTTCCAAGGACTCTTTAGTTAAACATGGCATTGCTGGCACAGACAAGTTGAGCAGTCCAAGAATGTATAGAAACAACACTAGATAAGTGAGTGTTTCAAAGAGAATACCAAGATTGTGAGACAATGAAAAATGTATTGTTACTAGCGATAGTTGCCCATGTAATGAAACACGGCACAGTTAATAGTAGTGGTACCACAACTGATGAACGATGGATTGCTAACAGTGAAAGTACCTAGTTGATGTAATAGTGTATTTTTAACAACAAAGGCACCCATATGTTAAAACAATGTAGTGATTCACTTCACCTACAGACATCTGACTGATGTAGTAACTTACTTCACCTACAGACATCTGACTAATGTAGTAACTTAATTCACCTATAGACATCTGACTGATGTAGTAACTTACTTCACCTACAGACATCTGACTGATGTAGTAACTTAATTCACCTATAGACATCTGACTGATGTAGTAACTTACTTCACCTACAGACATCTGACTGATGTAGTAACTTCACCTAGAGACATCTGACTCATGTAGTAACTTCACCTACAGACATCTGACTGATGTTGTAACTTACTTCACCTACAGACATTTGACTGATGTAGTAACTTACTTCACCTTCACCTATAGACATCTGACTGATGTAGTAACTTACTTCACCTACAGACATCTGACTGATGTAGTAACTTACTTCACCTACAGACATCTGACTGATGTAGTAACTTACTTCACCTACATAATATAACGTGAACAATATACACCGAGGTTCTTCCAATATAAAAATACGATTTCTTTGTCAGCGATATATTGTGAATCGAAGATATCCAGCCCAACAATTTCCATTATCTCATGATCACTCTATACAGATTATTTTATGTATAATATAGCCCTTACTCACAACATATTGCACAAGTTGTTCACTCTATATAACCTATATTCTGTATCATACAGTATTTATTGATAACATATTGAACTAGTTGTTCACTTTCTATTCTGTTTGGTACAGTATTTAATGGTAACATATTTAACTAGTGGTTCACTTTATATAACGTATATTCTGTCTGATACAGTATTTATTGACAATATATTGCACAAGTTGTTTACTCTATATAACCTATATTCTGTATCATACAGTATTTATTGATAACATATTGCACAAGTTGTTCACTCTATAAAACCTACATTCTGTATCATACAGTATTTATTGATAACATCTTGAACTAGTTGTTCACTCTATATAACCTACATTCTGTATCATACAGTATTTATTGACAACATATTCAACAAGATGTTCACTCTATATAACCTACATTCTGTATCATACAGTATTTATTGACAACATATTGAACTAGTTGTTCACACTATATAACCTATATTCTGTATCATAAAGTATTTATTCATAACATATTGAACTAGTTGTTCACTCTATATAACCAATATTCTGTATCATACAGTATTTATTGATAACATATTGAACCAGTTCTCTACACTATATAACCTATATTCTGTATCATACAGTATTTATTGATAACATACTGAACTAGTTGTTCACTCTATATAACCTATATTCTGTATCATACAGTATTTATTGACAACATATTGAACTAGTTGTTCACACTATATAACCTATATTCTGTATCATAAAGTATTTATTCATAACATATTGAACTAGTTGTTCACTCTATATAACCAATATTCTGTATCATACAGTATTTATTGATAACATATTGAACCAGTTCTCTACTCTATATAACCTATATTCTGTATCATACAGTATTTATTGATAACATACTGAACTAGTTGTTCACTCTATATAACCTATATTCTGTATCATACAGTATTTATTGACAACATATTGAACTAGTTGTTCACTCTATATAACCTATAGTCGTATCATACAGTATTTATTGATAACATACTGAACTAGTTGTTCACTCTATATAACCAATATTCTGTCTGATACAGCATTTATTGACAACATATTGCACACGTTGTTCGCTCTATATAACCTATATTTTGTTTGGTACAGTGTTTAATGGTAACATATTGAACTAGTTGTTCACTCTATATAACCTGTATTCTGTCTGATACAGTATTTATTGACAACATATTGCACAAGTTGTTCACTCTATATAACCTATATTCTGTTTGGTACAGTGTTTAATGGTAACATATTGAACTAGTTGTTACTCTATATAACCTGTATTCTGTCTGATACAGTATTTATTGACAACATATTGCACAAGTTGTTCACTCTATATAACCTATATTCTGTTTGGTACAGTGTTTAATGGTAACATATTGAACTAGTTGTTCACTCTATATAACCTATATTCTGTTTGGTACAGTGTTTAATGGTAACATATTGAACTAGTTGTTCACTCTATATAACCTATATTCTGTCTGATACAGTATTTATTGACAACATATTGCACAAGTTGTTCACTCTATATAACCTATATTCTGTTTGGTACAGTGTTTAATGGTAACATATTGAACTAGTTGTTCACTCTATATAACCTATATTCTGTTTGGTACAGTGTTTAATGGTAACATATTGAACTAGTTGTTCACGTTATATAACGTGTATTCTGTTTGGTACAGTATTTAATGGTAACATATTGCACAAGTTGTTTACGTTATATAACGTGTATTCTGTTTGGTACAGTATTTACTGACAACATATTGATCCAGTTTTTACTCTGAGAAAAACAGACCTAATGATATACAGGAAAATTTCTTTTTTGCGAGCAACAGGGAAAACGTAATCTCTGTCCCAGGTCCTGTTCAGATTATTTTGTTTATCTCATAAAAGCTTTCGGTCTCCAGTGGGTTTGTTTGTCTTCTGTTTTATCTTAAAAGAACTGCTCCTTTTGTTTGTTATTACTTCTTGAAACATGTCAGGTATAAGTTAATGATCGTAATATGAAGTTTTATCCATATGTACACATCGTCATACGGTATTCTTACTTCATATGTACACTTCGTCATACAGTATTCTTACTTCATATGTACACTTCGTCATACGGTATTCTTACTTCATATGTACACTTCGTCATACGGTATCCTTATTTCATATGTACAGTTCGTTATACGGTATCCTTACTTCATATGTACACTTCGTCATACAGTATCCTTACTTCATATGTACACTTCGTCATACGGTATTCTTACTTCATATGTACACTTCGTCATACGGTATCCTTATTTCATATGTACACTTCGTCATACGGTATTCTTACTTCATATGTACACTTCGTCATACGGTATCCTTACTTCATATGTACACTTCGTCATACGGTCTTCTTACTTCATATGTACACTTCGTCATACGGTATCCTTAGTTCATATGTACACTTCGTCATACGGTATTCTTACTTCATATGTACACTTCGTCATACGGTATTCTTACTTCATATGTACACTTCGTCATACGGTATCCTTACTTCATATGTACACTTCGTCATACGGTATTCTTACTTCATATGTACACTTCGTCATACGGTATCCTTACTTCATATGTACACTTCGTCATACGGTATTCTTACTTCATATGTACACTTCTGTCATACGGTATCCTTATTTCATATGTACACTTCGTCATACTGTATTCTTACTTCATATGTACACTTCATCATACGGTATTCTTACTTCATATGTACACTTCGTCATACGGTATCCTTACTTCATATGTACACTTCGTCATACGGTATTCTTACTTCATATGTACACTTCATCATAGGATATCCTTAGTTCATATGTACATTTCGTCATACGGTATCCTTACTTCATATGTACACTTCGTCATACGGTATCCTTAGTTCATATGTACACTTCATCATACGGTATCCTTAGTTCATATGTACACTTCGTCATACTGTATTCTTACTTCATATGTACACTTCATCATAGGATATCCTTAGTTCATATGTACATTTCGTCATACGGTATCCTTACTTCATATGTACACTTCGTCATACGGTATTCTTACTTCATATGTACACTTCGTCATACGGTATCCTTAGTTCATATGTACAGTTCGTCATACGGTATCCTTACTTCATATGTACACTTCGTCATACGGTATCCTTACTTCATATGTACACTTCGTCATACGGTATCCTTACTTCATATGTACACTTCGTCATACGGTATTCTTACTTCATATGTACACTTCGTCATACGGTATTCTTACTTCATATGTACACTCTTCGTCATACGGTATTCTTACTTCATATGTACACTTCTGTCATACGGTATCCTTACTTCATATGTACACTTCTGTCATACGGTCTTCTTACTTCATATGTACACTTCGTCATACGGTATCCTTAGTTCATATGTACACTTCTGTCATACGGTATTCTTACTTCATATGTACACTTCTGTCATACGGTATTCTTACTTCATATGTACACTTGTCATACGGTATCCTTACTTCATATGTACACTTCTGTCATACGGCATTCTTACTTCATATGTACACTTCGTCATACGGTATCCTTACTTCATATGTACACTTCGTCATACGGTATCCTTACTTCATATGTACACTTCTGTCATACGGTATTCTTACTTCATATGTACTTCTTCGTCATACGGTATCCTTACTTCATATGTACACTTCTGTCATACGGCATTCTTACTTCATATGTACACTTCTGTCATACGGTATCCTTACTTCATATGTACACTTCGTCATACTGTATTCTTACTTCATATGTACACTTCATCATACGGTATTCTTACTTCATATGTACACTTCGTCATACGGTATTCTTACTTCATATGTACACTTCATCATAGGATATCCTTAGTTCATATGTACATTTCGTCATACGGTATCCTTACTTCATATGTACACTTCGTCATACGGTATCCTTAGTTCATATGTACACTTCATCATACGGTATCCTTAGTTCATATGTACACTTCGTCATACTGTATTCTTACTTCATATGTACACTTCGTCATACGGTATCCTTAGTTCATATGTACAGTTCGTCATACGGTATCCTTACTTCATATGTACACTTCGTCATACGGTATTCTTACTTCATATGTACACTTCGTCATACGGTATCCTTAGTTCATATGTACAGTTCGTCATACGGTATCCTTACTTCATATGTACACTTCGTCATACGGTATCCTTACTTCATATGTACACTTCGTCATACGGTATCCTTACTTCATATGTACACTTCGTCATACGGTATTCTTACTTCATATGTACACTTCGTCATACGGTATCCTTACTTCATATGTACACTTCGTCATACGGTCTTCTTACTTCATATGTACACTTCGTCATACGGTATCCTTAGTTCATATGTACACTTCGTCATACGGTATCCTTACTTCATATGTACACTTCCTCATACGGTATTCTTACTTCATATGTACACTTCGTCATACGGTATTCTTACTTCATATGTACACTTCGTCATATTGTGTTCTTACTTCATATGTACACTTCGTCATACGGTATCTTTACTTCATATGTACACTTCATCATACGGTATCCTTACTTCGTATGTACACTTCGTCATACAGTATCTTCAGTTCATATGTACCCTTAGTTCACAACGGTATCTTTTGTTCATATGTAATCTTCGTCATCGGTATATTTTGTTCATATATACACTTCTTCATACGGTATCCTTCGTTCGTTCATTCTATCGTCAACTTATTGTACTCGAGGCCCTGCATGGCCATGTGGGTTAAGGCGTTCGACTCGTAATATTAGGATCGCTGGTTCGAATCCCCGTCGCACCAAACATGCTCGCCCTTTTAGCCGTAGGGGCGTTATAATGTGATGGTTAATCCCACTATTCATTGGTAAAAGAGTAGACCAAGAATTGGCGATGGGTTATGATGTCTAGCTGCCTTCCCTCTAGTCTTACACTGCTAAATTAGAGACGGCTAGCGCACATAGCCTTCGAGTAGCTTTGCGCGAAATTAAAACAAACAAACAAACAAACTTGTACTCTACATTCCTCTCAAAGAGTAGTAGCGCCCTTTTGTGGTCACTGCCTCGGTTTATGCCGGTTGGTACGATGCATTTCTCCATGATAATAATAATCCTCAGATGCCTACGGGACTGGTATATGACA
The DNA here is from genome assembly GCF_004210375.1 of Tachypleus tridentatus. NCBI lineage: Eukaryota > Metazoa > Arthropoda > Merostomata > Xiphosura > Limulidae > Tachypleus > Tachypleus tridentatus. The sequence goes on along the minus strand of NC_134825.1, from coordinate 187,167,710 downwards.
TATACTGTCAGTACGTTAATAGATGAGATATCAAATAGCTTAACATAGCAGAGAAGTGCTAACATTTGGCTGTATTGCAAAAACCTCAATGCATAGTTTTGACGAAAGATATGCATTTGAATGAAACTAAGTTCTATCGTACAAAGATTTTAGTTTTAAGAACTTCATGTGTCGTCATCAGGATAATGTTATCTTTATTAAGTCTCTTGATGAAAGGTAGTGTCTTTGAAAACTGTTTTCATGGTATACTTTAAGTTGTATGTTATACAGTATCTGGTCACTGTTTTCATGGTATATTTTAAGCTGTATGTTATACAGTATCTGGTCAGGAACGTTATAAGTAATTTTATTCATTCCCCAAACAGCAACAGTTGTTAGGCCTTGTAGTTACGATTGTCTTTATGTTAAAACTGCTTCACCAATCTTGATACATTGTAAACAAATGAAACATTTCTTCTTCAAGCAAAGCACGACCAACCATCTCATTCCATCCTTTAAGGTGAAGAACGAAACAGTGGATCTCAGTTTGTCAATTTCTGTGAAAAACCAAACAAATAGACCTCAGTTTGTTTTTTTATGTGGAAGACCAAACAAATGGACCTCAGTTTGTTAATTTCTGTGGAAGACCAAACAAATTGACCTCAGTTTGTTAATTTCTGTGGAAGACCACACAAATGGACCTCAGTTTGTTAATTTCTGTGGAAGACCAAACAAATGGACCTCAGTTTGTTAATTTCTGTGGAAGACCACACAAATGGACCTCAGTTTGTTAATTTCTGTGGAAGACCAAACAAATTGACCTCAGTTTGTTAATTTCTGTAGAAGACCACACAAATGGACCTGAGTTTGTTAATTTCTGTGGAAGACCACACAAATGGACCTGAGTTTGTTAATTTCTGTGGAAGACCAAACAAATTGACCTCAGTTTGTTAATTTCTGTGAAAGACCACACAAATGGACCTCAGTTTGTCAATTTCTGTGGAACACCAAACAAATGGACTTCACTTTGTCAGTTTCTTGAAATGTCCTGAACTACTGAATGTGTAACTTCATTGTTACCTACCGCTTCAATTATTATTTTCAACCAATACGTTTTAGTCGCTATTTATTTATTTAGTAAAGCGTGCCTCAGGACAAATATAAATGGTAAAACCAATTCTTTCAGTCATTGTTTGTTCAAATCCTCGAGAAAAATTTCTTAAAACCATTTGCTTTACTCAGTTTGACAACATTACTAAAACAGACAACATTATTATGTTTTATCTTCTTTACATAAGTCTTCTTCGACTTTCCATATTTCATCACAAATTAATGTGGAACACTCCTTTTAATCAACACCAATGTGGAACACGTCCTTTTAGTCACAGGTCACGTACAACACTTCCTTTTAATCAACACCAATGTGGAACACGTCCTTTTAGTCACAGGTCAATGTAGAACACTTCCTTTTAGTCACAGGTCAATGTAGAACACTTCCTTTTAATCACAGACCTTTTAGTCACAGATGAAGGTAAAACACGTCCTTTTAGTAACAGATGAAGGTAGAACACGTCCTTTTAGTCACAGATGAAGGTAGAACACGTCCTTTTAGTCACAGATGAAGGTAAAACACGTCCTTTTAGTCACAGATTAATGTAAAACACGTCCTTTTAGTCACAGATTAATGTAAAACACGTCCTTTTAGTAACAGATGAAGGTAGAACACGTCCTTTTAGTCACAGATGAAGGTAGAACACGTCCTTTTAGTCACAGATGAAGGTAGAACACGTCCTTTTAGTCACAGATGAAGGTAGAACACGTCCTTTTAGTCACAGATTAATGTAAAACACGTCCTTTTAGTCACAGATTAATGTAAAACACGTCCTTTTAGTCACAGATGAAGGTAGAACATGTTCTTTTAGTCACAGATGAAGGTAGAACACGTTCTTTTAGTCACAGATGAAGGTAGAACACGTCCTTTTAGTCACAGATGAAGGTAGAACACGTCCTTTTAGTCACAGATGAAGGTAGAACACGTCCTTTTAGTCACAGATGAAGGTAGAACACGTTCTTTTAGTCACAGATGAAGGTAGAACACGTCCTTTTAGTCACAGATGAAGGTAGAACACGTCCTTTTAGTCACAGATGAAGGTAGAACATGTTCTTTTAGTCACAGATGAAGGTAGAACACGTCCTTTTAGTCACAGATGAAGGTAGAACACGTCCTTTTAGTCACAGATGAAGGTAGAACACGTCCTTTTAGTCACAGATGAAGGTAGAACACGTTCCTTTAGTCACAGATGAAGGTAGAACACGTCCTTTTAGTCACAGATGAAGGTAGAACATGTTCTTTTAGTCACAGATGAAGGTAGAACACGTTCTTTTAGTCACAGATGAAGGTAGAACACGTCCTTTTAGTCACAGATGAAGGTAGAACACGTCCTTTTAGTCACAGATGAAGGTAGAACACGTCCTTTTAGTCACAGATGAAGGTAGAACACGTTCTTTTAATCACAGATGAAGGTAGAACACGTTCCTTTAGTCACAGATGAAGGTAGAACACGTCCTTTTAGTCACAGATGAAGATAGAACACGTCCTTTTAGTCACAGATGAAGGTAGAACACGTCCTTTTAGTCATAGATGAAGGTAGAACACGTTCTTTTAGTCACAGATGAAGGTAGAACATGTTCTTTTAGTCACAGATGAAGGTAGAACACGTCCTTTTAGTCACAGATGAAGGTAGAACACGTCATTTTAGTCACAGATGAAGGTAGAACACGTCCTTTTAGTCACAGATGAAGGTAGAACACGTTCTTTTAGTCACAGATGAAGGTAGAACACGTCCTTTTAGTCACAGATGAAGGTAGAACACGTCCTTTTAGTCACAGATGAAGGTAGAACACGTTCTTTAGTCACAGATGAAGGTAGAACACGTTCTTTTTAGTCACAGATGAAGGTAGAACACGTCCTTTAGTCACAGATGAAGGTAGAACACGTTCCTTTAGTCACAGATGAAGGTAGAACACGTTCTTTAGTCACAGATGAAGGTAGAACACGTCCTTTAGTCACAGATGAAGGTAGAACACGTCCTTTTAGTCACAGATGAAGGTAGAACACGTTCGTTTAGTCACAGATGAAGGTAGAACACGTCCTTTTAGTCACAGATGAAGGTAGAACACGTCCTTTTAGTCACAGATGAAGGTAAAACACGTCCTTTTAGTCACAGATGAAGGTAGAACACGTTCTTTTAGTCACAGATGAAAATAGAACACGTCCTTTTAGTCACAGATGAAGGTAGAACACGTCCTTTTAGTCACAGATGAAGGTAGAACATGTTCTTTTAGTCACAGATGAAGGTAGAACACGTTCTTTTAGTCACAGATGAAGGTAGAACACGTCCTTTTAGTCACAGATGAAGGTAGAACACGTCCTTTTAGTCACAGATGAAGGTAGAACACGTTCTTTTAGTCACAGATGAAGGTAGAACACGTTCTTTTAGTCACAGATGAAGGTAGAACACGTACTTGTACTCACGACACATTTCAATACAGATTTCGTTCTTACACAATGTAATTTAACTTATTTCTGAGCAAGTTTAAAAGTATATAATAGGGTATGACTGAGAGCTAGTGTTTCGGATAATGTAATAAAAATCATTTAATGAACAGATGCTTTATCCTTCTAGTTATGGTATCACCAGCTTACACAGATTGAACTCCAGAATAGAATGTGTTTCTTTCATTATTTAAATAGAAACAATAACTGTTTCAACGTATTAAAATTACATCAAACGTTTTTCATATATCTCTTTATTAATTCACGGTGTGTGTTTGTGTTATATAGCTGTTTATTAATTCACGGTGTGTGTTTGTGTTATATAGCTGTATTAATTCACGTGTGTGTTTGTGTTATATAGCTGTATTAAATCACGGTGTGTGTTTGTGTTATATAGCTGTATTAATTCACGGTGTGTGTTTGTGTTATATAGCTGTATTAATTCACGGTGTGTGTTTGTGTTATATAGCTGTATTAATTCACAGTGTGTGTTTATATTATATAGCTGTATTAATTCACTGTGTGTGTTTGCGTTATATAGCTGTATTAATTCACGTTTTATGTTTGTGTTATATAGCTGTATTAATTCACGGTGTGTGTTTGTGTTATATAGCTGTATCAATTCACAATGTGTGTTTGTGTTATATAGCTGTTTTAATTCGTGGTGTGGGTTTATGTTATATAGCTGTATTAGTTCACGTTCTATGTTTGTGTTATATAGCTATATTAATTCACGGTGTGTGTTTATGTTATATAGCTGTATTAGTTCACGGTGTGTGTTTGTGTTATATAGCTGTATCAATTCACAATGTGTGTTTGTGTTATATAGCTGTTTTAATTCGTGGTGTGGGTTTATGTTATATAGCTGTATTAGTTCACGTTCTATGTTTGTGTTATATAGCTGTATTAATTCACGGTGTGTGTTTATGTTATATAGCTGTATTAGTTCACGTTCTATGTTTGTGTTATATAGCTGTATTAATTCACGGTGTGTGTTTATGTTATATAGCTGTATTAGTTCACGGTGTGTGTTTGTGTTATATAGCTGTATTAATTCACGGTGTGTGTTTGTGTTATATAGCTGTATTAATTCACGGTGTGTGTTTGTGTTATATAGCTGTATTAATTCACGTTCTATGTTTGTGTTATATACTTTTATTAATTGACGGTGTTTGTTTCTAAGTTGTCTCATTCTACGGTTAGAGTGAACAGAACCAAACTTGGTCAGCAGACTTGTGGGGGTCTTCTTATCAATGTGACATTTAACTCCTCCGAAACAGGTATAAGTGATATTAAAACTCGCTAGTAAGGTCACTTAGGCTTGACAGAAATCTGATGATAGACATCTGGGGACCCTGAATCGAATCTGACATCGAATCTGACATCGGATCTTGTGATCCTGACTTTTATCGGAATCCGGGGAATACAATGTGTGAAACAATGGTCCTTCCTCCAACAACAGACTAAAGGGATTAAGCTTCGCACATGTGCTTGTGTGTTTGTATTCTATATAATTGTAGGAATGTGGTATGTTTGTATTCTATAAAATTGTATGTGTGTTGTATGTTTGTATTCTATAAAACGTATGTGTGTTGTATGTTTGTATTCTATAAAACGTATGTGTGTTGTATGTTTGTATTCTATGAAACGTATGTGTGTTGTATGTTTGTATTCTATAAAACGTATGTGTGTTGTATGTTTGTATTCTATGAAACGTATGTGTGTTGTATGTTTGTATTCTATGAAACGTATGTGTCTTGTATGTTTGTATTCTATGAAACGTATGTGTTTTGTATTTTCGTATTCTATAAAGCTGTATGTGTGTTGTATGTTTGTATTCTGTAAAACTTATGTGTGTTGTATGTTTGTATTCTGTAAAACTTATGTGTGTTGTATGTTTGTATTCTATGAAACGTATGTGTTTTGTATTTTCGTATTCTATAAAGCTGTATGTGTGTTGTATGTTTGTATTCTGTAAAACTTATGTGTGTTGTATGTTTGTATTCTATGAAACGTATGTGTGTTGTATGTTTGTATTCTATAAAATTGTATGTGTGTTGTATGTTTGTATTCTATAAAACTGTATGTGTGTTGTATGTTTGTATTCTATGAAACGTATGTGTGTTGTATGTTTGAATTCCATAAAGCTGCATGTATGTTGTATGTTTGTGTTCTATAAAGCTGTATGTGTGTTGTATGTTTGTATTCTATCAAACGTATGTATGTTGTATTTTTCTTTCTATAAAGCTGTATGTGTGTTGTATGTTTGTATTCTATAAAACGTATCTGTGTTGCATGTTTGTATTCTATATAATAAAGTATAAATTATAAATTAATCAATCCCACACAAGTAAAATAATTTTAGGACCTTAGATGTGAAAATCTAAACTAAAGGTTCTGTTAATTAGATAAATTTGTCAGTAATATAGAGCTTTAAATGTTCTATCTGGTTTAATTAGGAACCAGATTTTCAATATTTGGTTTCTGCGTGTTATCTACAGGTGTGGTACACGAATCGTTCGTTTTAATTTATACAAAAATATTTGTCAAGATTAAACAATGTTTTTATCCTGACCTACAAAACCTGCGCTTACTCTAAATTCGTCCAGTATTAAGAATCCAAGAACCGAAACTGCTTTGCTAAAAATAGATAAACATGCATATAGAACCTATACTTTAACCCCCTTAAAAACCTAAAAACTATAAACAAGTTACTTGTAAAGATATCATAGTATAAACAAAGTGGTAAAGTAGAAAGAGGCAAACTTCGTAACGGTTTAACAACAACGATCACCTCAGTGCTAAACAGTCTAACCACAACGATTAACCCAGTGCGAAACGTTGTAACAATAATGATCAACTCAATGCGAAACGATATAACAATAATGATCAACTCAATGCGAAACGATATAACAATAATGATCAACTCAATGCGAAACGATATAACAATAATGATCAACTCAATGTAAAACAGTCTAACAATAATGATCAACTCAATGTAAAACGGTCAAACAATAAGATCACCTCAATGTAAAACGCTCTAACAATAATGATCAACTAAATGTAAAACGGTCTAACAATAATGATCAACTAAATGTAAAACGGTCTAACAATAATGAACAGCTCAATGTAAAACGGTCTAACAATAATGAACAGCTCAATGTAAAACAATCTAACAATAATGATCAACTAAATGTAAAACGGTCTAACAATAATGATCAACTAAATGTAAAAGGGTCTAACAATAATGAACAGCTCAATGTAAAACGGTCTAACAATAATGATCAACTAAATGTAAAACGGTCTAACAATAATGATCAACTCAATGTAAAACGGTCTAACAATAATGATCAACTCAATGTAAAACGGTCTAACAATAATGATCAACTCAATGTAAAACGGTCTAACAATAATGAACAGCTCAATGTAAAACGGTCTAACAATAATGATCAACTAAATGTAAAACGGTCTAACAATAATGATCAACTCAATGTAAAACGGTCAAACAATAAGATCACCTCAATGTAAAACGGTCTAACAATAATGAACAGCTCAATGTAAAACGGTCTAACAATAATGATCAACTAAATGTAAAACGGTCTAACAATAATGATCAACTAAATGTAAAACGGTCTAACAATAATGATCAACTAAATGTAAAACGGTCTAACAATAATGATCAACTCAATGTAAAACGGTCTAACAATAATGATCAACTAAATGTAAAACGGTCTAACAATAATGATCAACTAAATGTAAAACGGTCTAACAATAATGATCAACTAAATGTAATACGGTCTAACAATAATGATCAACTAAATGTAAAACGGTCTAACAATAATGATCAACTCAATGTAAAACGGTCTAACAATAATGAACAGCTCAATGTAAAACGGTCTAACAATAATGATCAACTAAATGTAAAACGGTCTAACAATAATGATCAACTAAATGTAAAACGGTCTAACAATAATGATCAACTCAATATAAAACGGTATAACAATAATGATCAACTCAATGTAAAACAGTCTAACAATAATGATCAACTCAATGTAAAACGGTCTAACAATAATGCTCAACTCAATGTAAAACGGTCTAACAATAATGATCAACTCAATGTAAAACGGTCTAACAATAATGATCAACTCAATGTAAAACGGTCTAACAATAATGATCAACTCAATGTAAAACGGTCTAACAATAATGATCAACTAAATGTAAAACGGTCTAACAATAATGATCAACTCAATATAAAACGGTCTAACAATAATGATCAACTAAATGTAAAACGGTCTAACAATAATGATCAACTCAATGTAAAACAGTCTAACAATAATGATCAACTCAATGTAAAACGGTCTAACAATAATGCTCAACTCAATGTAAAACGGTCTAACAATAATGATCAACTCAATGTAAAACGGTCTAACAATAATGATCAACTCAATGTAAAACGGTCTAACAATAATGATCAACTCAATGTAAAACGGTCTAACAATAATGATCAACTAAATGTAAAACGGTCTAACAATAATGATCAACTCAATGTAAAACGGTCTAACAATAATGATCAACTCAATGTAAAACGGTCTAACAATAATGATCAGCTCAATGTAAAACAGACTAACAATAATGATCAACTCAATGTAAAACGGTCTAACAATAATGATCAACTCAATATAAAACGGTATAACAATAATGATCAACTCAATGTAAAACGGTCTAACAATAATGATCAACTCAATATAAAACGGTCTAACAATAATGATCAACTCAATATAAAACGGTCTAACAATAATGATCAACTAAATGTAAAACGGTCTAACAATAATGATCAACTCAATGTAAAACGGTCAAACAATAAGATCACCTCAATGTAAAACGGTCTAACAATAATGAACAGCTCAACGTAAAACGGTCTAACAATAATGATCAACTAAATGTAAAACGGTCTAACAATAATGATCAACTAAATGTAAAACGGTCTAACAATAATGATCAACTCAATGTAAAACGGTCTAACAATAATGATCAACTCAATATAAAACGGTCTAACAATAATGATCAACTCAATATAAAACGGTCTAACAATAATGATCAACTCAATGTAAAACAGTCTAACAATAATGATCAACTCAATGTAAAACAGTCTAACAATAATGATCAACTCAATGTAAAACGGTCTAACAATAATGATCAACTCAATGTAAAACGGTCTAACAATAATGATCAACTCAATGTAAAACGGTCTAACAATAATGATCAACTCAATGTAAAACGGTCTAACAATAATGATCAACTCAACATAAAACGGTCTAACAATAATGATCAACTCAATGTAAAACAGTCTAACAATAATGATCAACTCAATGTAAAACGGTCTAACAATAATGATCAACTCAATGTAAAACGGTTTAACAATAATGATCAAGTCAATGTAAAACAGTTTAACAATAATGATCAACTCAATGTAAAACAGTCTTAACAATAATGATCAACTCAATGTAAAACAGTCAAACAATAATGATCAACTCAATGTTAAACGGTCCAACAATAATGATCAACTCAATGTAAAACGGTCTAACAATAATGATCAATTTAACGAATATTTTCTTTTTTCACATAAAACTAACACATGTGGTTATAGACGAAACAAGAAACTTTGAACTGGTGATAATTGCATTTGTCTTTTTTTTGTTAATAATTCATTATATACAAGTTACATTCTTTATATACACAGTTACATTCTTTATATACACAGTTACATTCTTTATATACACAGTTACATTCTTTCACTGTGACTGTAACGTTTTCCAGCCTTTGAAACGTTATAGGCCGAGTTAGACAATAATGATCAGTTGACTGGTTTGGTTCGACGAATATCAGCCCTTCTTAATTAAACCATGAGTTAATGAAAAACGTTCTCGCTTAAAAGTGATGTGGAAGTTACTGTCGGCTTGACGTGATCTCATCTGAGTCATGAGTTAACGGAGAAAGTATGAACTGATGAAAGTTTGGGAGATTTCTTTGTCGGTTGGTGTGATTTTCTTTTTGTATGAATACGTTTAAATTATTTTATTTTGTAAGGTTGTGAATTAGGTTACAGTTTTAGCTGTGTATTCAGTAAACAATAATAAACAAACATTTCACCTATCGGCAGCCGACATAATTACATAATTTCAAACAAAGAAAGCTTCCAATTATTCATACGTAATTTATGTTCAACATTAACCGTTATACCTTTTGCTTATGTATTACTACGTCATTGATAACGGAAGAGATCACACGTTTGGTAATAAGTAGACGACATTAAACCACAATTACAGGAAGATAGAAGCAGACGTCTCTCCCTCCCACAACGTGTACAAGAAACTGGAATTGAAAATATTAAGGTCTCTTAGTGGAGCAGTTTATATCTGAATTTGTCTTTCTTCCATAGTATCCACGTAGCCACATTTTGTGAGTTCAAGCTCGTTATAATGGAAAACGTTTCCAACATATTTCGTTATATTTTTCTTTGCGTTATGATCACATGTACAGCAACATATAACACAACCAGAAAGGTTCGTTCCCTCGAGAAAATGATACAAAATGGTTTTTTTTTATCCCTGGAATAACCCAGGAGCAACTGAACACTTCCTGCGGGTCTTCTTTAAAATAGAACTTTCTAAAGTGTTTCCATTCTAGTAAACACCCGTACCAATTTAACTTGGTCCTACCTTTTATTACGTTATAATATAATTTCCGTAACTAGGGTATTTACATAATTCCCTTCTACGACCTCAGTAACTAAGTTATTGTACGTTCTTTATTTCTTCAACTTCCGTGAACAGGTTATCTAAGTCTTACTTTCTAACTTTGGTATGAAGGTTACAGGAACATAATGTTACTTATATTCTAAATATATGAAAATAAAGTAGTACAAGTAATACTAACATCAGTCTGTATAACTTACGTAGAGGTTACAAAGTAATAAACACTTTAGTGCCATGTCTCACTCCATCTAGTAACAATATGGTTATATAACTAAGAAAGAAAAACACTGTAGTGCCATGTCTTACTCCATCTAGTAACAATATGGTAATAAAACTAAGAAAGAAAAACACTGTAGTGCCATGTCTCACTCCATCTAGTAACAATATGGTTATATAACTAAGAAAGAAAAACACTGTAGTGCCATGTCTTACTCCATCTAGTAACAATATGGTAATAAAACTAAGAAAGAAAAACACTGTAGTGCCATGTCTTACTCCATCTAGTAACAATATGGTAATAAAACTAAGAAAGAAAAACACTTTAGTGCCATGTCTTACTCCATCTAGTAACAATATGGTTATATAACTAAGAAAGAAAAACACTGTAGTGCCATGTCTTACTCCATCTAGTAACAATATGGTAATAAAACTAAGAAAGAAAAACACTGTAGTGCCATGTCTTACTCCATCTAGTAACAATATGGTTATATAACTAAGAAAGAAAAACACTTTAGTGCCATGTCTTACTCCATCTAGTAACAATATGGTTATATAACTAAGAAAGAAAAACACTTTAGTGCCATGTCTCACTCCATCTAGTAACAATATGGTTATATAACTAAGAAAGAAAAACACTGTAGTGCCATGTCTTACTCCATCTAGTAACAATATGGTAATAAAACTAAGAAAGAAAAACACTGTAGTGCCATGTCTTACTCCATCTAGTAACAATATGGTAATAAAACTAAGAAAGAAAAACACTTTAGTGCCATGTCTTACTCCATCTAGTAACAATATGGTTATATAACTAAGAAAGAAAAACACTGTAGTGCCATGTCTTACTCCATCTAGTAACAATATGGTAATAAAACTAAGAAAGAAAAACACTTTAGTGCCATGTCTTACTCCATCTAGTAACAATATGGTTATATAACTAAGAAAAAGAAAACACTGTAGTGCCATGTCTTACTCCATCTAGTAACAATATGGTAATAAAACTAAGAAAGAAAAACACTTTAGTGCCATGTCTTACTCCATCTAGTAACAATATGGTTATATAACTAAGAAAGAAAAACACTGTAGTGCCATGTCTCACTCCATTTAGTAACAATATGGTTATATAACTAAGAAAGAGAGAACACTGTAGTACCATGTCTCACTCCAGCTAGACATAATAATACGGTTATATAACTAAGAAGGAGAGAACACTGTTGTACCATGTCTCACTCCAGCTAGACATAATAATATGGTTATATAACTAAGAAAGAGAGAACACTGTAGTACCATGTCTCACTCCATCTAGACATAATAATACGGTTATATATCTAAGAAACAGAGAACACTGTAGTACCATGTCTCACTCCAGCTAGAAACAACAATATGGTTATATAACTAAGAAAGAAAAACACTGTAGTGCCATGTCTCACTCCATTTAGTAACATTTAATAATATGGTTATATAACTAAGAAAGAAAAACACTGTAGTGCCATGTCTTACTCCATCTAGTAACAATATGGTTATATAACTAAGAAAGAGAAAACACTGAAGTACAATGTCTCACTCCATCTAGTAACAATATGGTTATATAACTAAGAAAGAGAAAACACTGAAGTACAATGAATCACTCCATCTAGTAACAATATGGTTATATAACTAAGAAAGAGAAAACACTGAAGTACAATGTTTCACTCCATCTAGTAACAATATCGTTATATAACTGAGAAAGAGAAAACACTGAAGTACAATGTCTCACTCCAGCTAGACATAATAATACGGTTATATAACTAAGAAAGAGAGAACACTGTAGTACCATGTATCACTCCAGCTAGACATAATAATACGGTTATATAACTAAGAAAGAGAGAACACTGTTGTACCATGTCTCACTCCACTAGACATAATAATACGGTTATATAACTAAGAAAGAGAGAACACTGTAGTACCATGTCTCACTCCAGCTAGACATAATAATACGGTTACATAAATAAGAAAGAGAGAACACTGTAGTACCATGTCTCACTCCAGCTAGGCATAATAATATGGTTATATAACTAAGAAAGAGAGAACACTGTAGTACCATGTATCACTCCAGCTAGACATAATAATATGGTTATATAACTAAGAAAGAGAGAACACTGTAGTACCATGTCTCACTCCAGCTAGACATAATAATACGGTTATATAACTAAGAAAGAGAGAACACTGTAGTACCATGTCTCACTCCAGCTAGACATAATAATACGGTTATATAACTAAGAAAGAGAGAACACTGTAGTACCATGTCTCACTCCAGCTAGACATAATAATACGGTTATATAACTAAGAAAGAGAGAACACTGTAGTACCATGTCTCACTCCAGCTAGACATAATAATGTTGTTATATAACAAAGAAAGAGAGAACACTGTAGTACCATGTCTCACTCCAGCTAGACATAATAATACGGTTATATAACTAAGAAAGAGAGAACACTGTAGTACCATGTCTCACTCCACTAGACATAATAATACGGTTATATAACTAAGAAAGAGAGAACACTGTAGTACCATGTCTCACTCCAGCTAGACATAATAATGTTGTTATATAACAAAGAAAGAGAGAACACTGTAGTACCATGTCTCACTCCAGCTAGACATAATAATACGGTTATATAACTAAGAAAGAGAGAACACTGTAGTACCATGTATCACTCCAGCTAGACATAATAATACGGTTATATAACTAAGAAAGAGAGAACACTGTTGTACCATGTCTCACTCCACTAGACATAATAATACGGTTATATAACTAAGAAAGAGAGAACACTGTTGTACCATGTCTCACTCCAGCTAGACATAATAATATGGTTATATAACTAAGAAAGAGAGAACACTGTTGTACCATGTTTCACTCCACTAGACATAATAATACGATTATATAACTAAGAAAGAGAGAACACTGTTGTACCATGTCTCACTCCAGCTAGACATAATAATATTGTTATATAACTAAGAAAGAGAGAACACTGTAGTTCCATGTCTCACTCCAGCTAAACATAATAATACGGTTATATATCTAAGAAAGAGAGAACACTGTAGTACCATGTCTCACTCCAGCTAGACATAATAATACGGTTATATATCTAAGAAACAGAGAACACTGTTGTACCATGTCTCACTCCAGCTAGACATAATAATATTGTTATATAACTAAGAAAGAGAGAACACTGTAGTTCCATGTCTCACTCCAGCTAAACATAATAATACGGTTATATATCTAAGAAAGAGAGAACACTGTAGTACCATGTCTCACTCCAGCTAGACATAATAATACGGTTATATATCTAAGAAACAGAGAACACTGTTGTACCATGTCTCACTCCAGCTAGAAACAATAATATGGTTATATAACTAAGAAAGAGAGAACACTGTAGTACCATGTCTCACTCACTCTAGCTAGAAACAATAATATGGTTACATAACTAAGAAAGAGCAGATGGTCGGAGGATATGGAAATTAAAAACTCTATTCTGTCTTGTTTGTTTGATTTCAGACTAAGGAATGTATGCAGATGAACCTAGTATCTGGTCTCCAAATTAAACTTTTAACTAATTTTAGATCTTAGGTTCTATCTCCAATATTATTAAATTATACATATCTCTTACACTAGTGATTAACATCCTCATTTGTAATCACGTTTCTTTTTTATAGATGTCTTAAATTAAGAGACCCATACTTACGGGTGCCATACAGAATATAATTCATATTTCACGGGTAAGAATTCTTAAGTCATGAATAACATAACTTATGGAATGACAGGATAAATCTGTCACGGTAAATCACATGAGGTTATCTTTTACCCCAGAAGAACTCGTACCTTCCAAAACTCAGCCGGATCATTAATCTTCAAGTCATGGCTTATCCAATTGTGATCTACTTTCATCTGACACACAGGAAACTGAACCAAAAACTTTGACCTTCGAATGAGGGTTTACGGTATGTTATACCAGCAGTTTCTATCCAAAGTTTATTGCTTTCCAATATCATGCCGAAATTACCTGTTAACATTCCTGCTCTGTGTGTTTAGCTCCAACGTTCACAACAGTATCTTTCTCCAGTGCAAAAAATAATCGCTGTCTTGACGCTCAATCCAAATCGATGAACAGAAAAAAATGGTGTAATAATAACGTTCCATCCATCATCTTAAACCTTATTACTGTGACTTTGGACACCGTGTAATCGTCATAACAGTATTATTACTGTGACTTTGGACACCGTGTAATCTTCATAACAGTATTATTACTGTGACTTTGGACACCGTGTAATCTTCATAACAGAACACCAAGTAAAACGACTGATTTCCAAATGGTTTAATTTCATTCATTCACGTTTTAAACAAATGGAAATTTCTACTCATTTCAAAGTGATGTTATGTGTAACGTGATCTGATTATCAATGATGTGGTGGCTATTTGGTTCTACTCATTTCAAAGTAATGTTATGTGTAACGTGATCTGATTATCAATGATGTGGTGGCTATTTGGTTCTACTCATTTCAAAGTAATGTTATGTGTAACGTGATCTGATTATTAATGATGTGGTGGCTATTTGGTTCTACTCATTTTAAAGTAATGTTATGTGTTACGTGATCTGATTATCAATGATGTGGTGGCTATTTGGTTCTACTCCTTTTAAAGTGATGTTAT
The DNA here is from genome assembly GCF_004210375.1 of Tachypleus tridentatus. NCBI lineage: Eukaryota > Metazoa > Arthropoda > Merostomata > Xiphosura > Limulidae > Tachypleus > Tachypleus tridentatus. The sequence goes on along the minus strand of NC_134825.1, from coordinate 187,152,519 downwards.
GTGTTACGTGATCTGATTATTAATGATGTGGTGGCTATTTAGTTCTACTCATTTCAAAGTGATGTTATGTGTTACGTGATCTGATTATTAATGATGTGGTGGCTATTTGGTTCTACTCATTTTAAAGTAATGTTATGTGTTACGTGAACTGATTATCAATGATGTGGTGGCTATTTGGTTCTACTCATTTCAAAGTAATGTTATGTGTAACGTGATCTGATTATTAATGATGTGGTGGCTATTTGGTTCTACTCATTTTAAAGTAATGTTATGTGTTACGTGATCTGATTATTAATGATGTGGTGGCTATTTGGTTCTACTCATTTCAAAGTAATGTTATGTGTTACGTGATCTGATTATCAATGATGTGGTGGCTATTTGGTTCTACTCATTTCAAAGTAATGTTATGTGTTACGTGATCTGATTATTAATGATGTGGTGGCTATTTGGTTCTACTCATTTCAAAGTAATGTTATGTGTTACGTGATCTGATTATTAATGATGTGGTGGCTATTTGGTTCTACTCATTTCAAAGTAATGTTATGTGTAACGTGATCTGATTATCAATGATGTGGTGGCTACTTGTTTCTACTCATTTCAAAGTAATGTTATGTGTAACGTGATCTGATTATCAATGATGTGGTGGCTATTTGGTTCTACTCATTTCAAAGTAATGTTATGTGTAACATGATCTGATTATCAATGATGTGGTGGCTATTTGGTTCTACAAAGTTTCTTTCTCTTGTTGTTCAATACTCAGGGACAATAATATGAAACTGAAAATAATTCACGAAATAAAATATTATATGAATGTCGTTAGTTTGCGGAAAAAAAAGCACTTAAAACAATTCATTCAATGAACGACCACGTATGTATGAGATGTAGTTTTATTCATTGTCCGACTGGTAATTAGTTCGGTCGACAATATGTTTTCGCACTGAAAAACAGAAATATTAAGACTGATAATATATGAGATACTTTGAAAAGCTGAACATTAGATTCATTGAAACTCTAACGTTCCTCTATATTCTTTCCTTGACTACTTTCTCAGATTTAAACCAATATATATTAATATTCTCGGAAATACATTAAGTAGGACAGCAATGAGGACTAACTGTTATGTTTCTAATATTTCATTTTCATTACAATTGATAACCATATCAGTGTTAATTGTACAGATGTTTAGTCAGTACACGATGGACCACAATGGTGCCACTAAACTTAACTGCGAAGATGTTTAGTTACTATACTGTACGATAACATACAACCACCTAGTTGTAGATCTTCTGAACACTAGCTGCAATATAAAGTCTTATTTCTATTCTAGGTATGCGTTACAATAAAATAAGAGTAGATTGAGTTAGCCCAATTAGATTATAAAATAAAATAATAGCTGTTATTTATACTGGTTACGTTATACTCTACAATAATTTTTATTTTCAGCCTCGTTAGATAATATAATAATAACTCTTATTTTCAGCCTGGCAACATAATACACTACAATAATAACTGCTATTTGCACCCTCGTTACATAATACAATAATAATTGTTATTTTCAGCCTGGCTAGATAACACAGTACAATAATAACTGTTATTTTCATCCTGCTTAGATAACACAATAATAACTGTTATTTTCATCCTGCTTAGATAACACAATAATAACTGTTATTTTCATCCTGCTTAGATAACACATTAATAACTGTTATTTTCATCCTGCTTAGATAACACAATAATAACTGTTATTTTCATCCTGCTAAGATAACACAATAATAACTGTTATTTTCATCCTGCTTAGATAACACATTAATAACTGTTATTTTCATCCTGCTTAGATAACACAATAATAACTGTTATTTTCATCCTTCTTAGATAACACAATAATAACTGTTATTTTCATCCTGCTTAGATAACACAATAATAACTGTTATTTTCATCCTGCTTAGATAACACAATAATAACTGTTATTTTCATCCTGCTTAGATAACACAATAATAACTGTTATTTTCATCCTGCTTAGATAACACAATAATAACTGTTATTTTCATCTTGCTTAGATAACACCATAATAACTGTTATTTTCATCCTGCTTAGATAACACAATAATAACTGTTATTTTCATCCTGCTTAGATAACACAATAATAACTGTTATTTTCATCCTGCTTAGATAACACAATAATAACTGTTATTTTCATCCTGCTTAGATAATACAATAATAACTGTTATTTTCATCCTGCTTAGATAACACAATAATAACTGTTATTTTCATCCTTCTTAGATAACACAATAATAACTGTTATTTTCATCCTGCTTTGATAACACAATAATAACTGTTATTTTCATCCTGCTTAGATAATACAATAATAACTGTTATTTTCATCCTGCTTAGATAATACAATAATAACTGTTATTTTCATCCTTCTTAGATAATACAATAATACCTGTTATTTTCAGCTTCATTAGTTAATACAATACACTAACAACTATTATTTTCAGCCCAATTACATATTATAATGCAATAATAACTGCTATTTCCAGCCTGGTTAGGTAACATATTGCAACAATATCTGTTCTTTTCAGCATGGTTAGATAATACAACAATAACTGTTATTTTCATCCTCGTCAGATAGTACAATGATAGCTATTATTTTCAGCTTTATTAGATAATACAATACAATAACAACTGTTATTTTCATCCTGGTTAGATAATACAATAATAACTGTTATTTTAAGCCTGGGTAGATAATACAGTACTGTAAGACCACTTAGTGTTAGTCCTAACACGCTCTACATATAATTTCTCTGATCCTGTTAAAATACACAAGTTTAGTTCCTATAGCGTGGTAATGAAATCCATTTTTACGATGTATTCTATGCTTCTAGTGCTGTATGATTTCCCTTAGTTCATGTACAAGGAAGCAGAGAGACGCTTGGAGGAAATTCTGCACGTTAAAACTGCTTTACACTCTTGCACTTATCAATACGTTGTCCTTTGCTTATCGGCTCGTGTGTAATTCAGACAGTTTCTCCGTGTGTAATACAGACAGTTTCTCCGTGTGTAATACAGACAGTTTCTCCGTGTGTATCACCAATTTGAGATTTCTAAGTAATCATTTTCAAACACGTCTACTCTCTAGCCTTGTCAGAACTAGAGTAGCAGCAAAGATTTAATGAAAGTTATTTTCTTAAAATTGCTGGCACAGGTTATAATTTTTTATTCATCGGCGATATCTGACTTTCAGGAAATGTTGTTATAACACTTAGAAAATTGAAATACAAACATCTATGCCTCTCGCTCTAAAGTAACTTCTTCATAATAAATGTTTAATGTACTACATGTGGATGTTAGCTTTAAGAAGTTCTGGTTATCAGATTATCACTTCTGTTCAACGTTACTAAAAAGTTGCAACTCTCCATCCATGTTTGCAAATATCCCTAATTCACTGATTCGAATTTCTGACTAAAGATCCATGAGAAACGTTGTTTGAAACTGATATGACACGTTCTAAATATCCGCCTCTTTACCCTAAACATACTTAACAATTGCTTTGGATACTAGACTGATGGTAATATTATATTATCTCTTTTAATAAAACAAAGAGATGAATAATATGCACTGTTAATGCATATGTTAATGGTTTTCTTTCCAGGTATAAAGAACTTCAACATTATGTGTAAGTTAATGGTTTTGGTTCCAGGTATTAAGGACTTCAACATTATGTGTAAGTTAATGGTTTTGTTTTCAGGTATTAAGGACTTCAACATTATGTATAAGTTAATGGTTTTGTTTCCAGGTATTAAGGACTTCAACATTATGTGTAAGTTAATGGTTTTGTTTTCAGGTATTAAGGACTTCAACATTATGTATAAGTTAATGGTTTTGTTTTCAGGTATTAAGGACTTCAACATTATGTGTAAGTTAATGGTTTTGTTTTCAGGTATTAAGGACTTCAACATTATGTATAAGTTAATGGTTTTGTTTCCAGGTATTAAGGACTTCAACATTATGTGTAAATTAATGGTTTTGTTTTCAGGTATTAAGGACTTCAACGTTATGTGTAAGTTAATGGTTTTGTTTCCAGGTATTAAGGACTTCAACGTTATGTGTAAGTTAATGGTTTTGTTTTCAGGTATTAAGGACTTCATCATTGTGTATAAGTTAATGGTTTTGTTTCCAGGTATTAAGGACTTCAACGTTATGTGTAAGTTAATGGTTTTGTTTCCAGGTATTAAGGACTTCAACATTATGTGTAAATTAATGGTTTTGTTTTCAGGTATTAAGGACTTCAACGTTATGTGTAAGTTAATGGTTTTGTTTCCAGGTATTAAGGACTTCAACGTTATGTGTAAGTTAATGGTTTTGTTTTCAGGTATTAAGGACTTCATCATTGTGTATAAGTTAATGGTTTTGTTTCCAGGTATTAAGGACTTCAACGTTATGTGTAAGTTAATGGTTTTGTTTCCAGGTATTAAGGACTTCAACATTATGTGTAAATTAATGGTTTTGTTTTCAGGTATTAAGGACTTCAACGTTATGTGTAAGTTAATGGTTTTGTTTCCAGGTATTAAGGACTTCAACGTTATGTATAAGTTAATGGTTTTGTTTTCAGGTATTAAGGACTTCATCATTGTGTATAAGTTAATGGTTTTGTTTCCAGGTATTAAGGACTTCAACGTTATGTATAAGTTAATGGTTTTGTTTCTAGGTATTAAGGACTTCAACATTATGTATAAGTTAATGGTTTTGTTTTCAGGTATTAAGGACTTCAACATTATGTATAAGTTAATGGTTTTGTTTTCAGGTATTAAGGACTTCAACGTTATGTATAAGTTAATGGTTTTGTTTCTAGGTATTAAGGACTTCAACATTATGTATAAGTTAATGGTTTTGTTTTCAGGTATTAAGGACTTCAACATTATGTATAAGTTAATGGTTTTGTTTCCAGGTATTAAGGACTTCAACGTTATGTATAAGTTAATGGTTTTGTTTCCAGGTATTAAGGACTTCAACATTATGTGTAAGTTAATGGTTTTGTTTTCAGGTATTAAGGACTTCAACGTTATGTGTAAGTTAATGGTTTTGTTTCCAGGTATTAAGGACCTCAACATTATGTATAAGTTAATGGTTTTGTTTTCAGGTATTAAGGACTTCAACGTTATGTGTAAGTTAATGGTTATTTTTAACGTTGTAATTCAACATTTCCTTTGTTTATTCCATACCACTTGTAACGTAGAACACCCAGAGTGTTTCAGGTATAGGCTTAAGTTAAGTACAGTTATATCTGTATATCCACTGGCATGTTGGATGAATCGTTTATCTAGCAGGTTATCACAAGTTTTCTTTTCGAGATCAAACTATTGTTTACTGACTTGGCCATTTGCTTAATGTATTCTCTCTTTACAGAAATAATAGCTTAAGACGACTACAAGGTAATGTGTTGTTCTTCTGTAACAAATTGCATCATTTTGTTTATTATCTTTCGTCTAGAACGAGTGGAAGTCGTAAAAGTATGAGAGTAGATAAGTACTGTTTATTTATCTAAGTTGGGCAGTAAAGGACACGAGAAAATGTGCAAAGTTATATGTATATACATTTGATGTTTTTCCGTAATAGTGGTTCTAAGCCTCATTTTATATCACGAAAGAGTACAAAAGCATAATTCTTAGATTACAATAAAACAACTTACTTGTACCTAAATGATTCGTATTTCTCTTCAACCAAGAGATAACATCTACTTAAAGAGTCTGTGATCCTCTCGTGTATTGTTAATGATAATAAATGTTTAACGTTGTTAATTATACAGTTTCAGTTATAGTACATGTGTAATTAGAAACAATCCACGATGGCAGAGACGCTGGATTAAGAAACTGATATAAAGCTGTGTAGCTAATATTTGCTTCTGATTATTTCTAGGGATATTCATTTGAAAACAAAACACAAAAGGGCGGGTCGTGGTTTGTTGGGAATGTTAAGTCATCTAATTTTTTTTAATTTTTGTTAAAATTCCTCATACATGATGGATCATTCAGTAATACCATCATTAGAATAGAACAATATTAATCAATTACTGTTGTTATCTCGATGTTTAACGGATATTTTCGTGAAATCAGAGCGACCTTTTGAAATCAAATTATTTATTTTGACGTTTCTGTGTGTAAGATGAATCCACAAATCGTTCTTTAGAAAACCGATTTTTATTGTGTAAAAGATGTCTCAGTACTTTTCTTTAAATATATATATAATCTGTATTTTAAGATCTTTTCACTATGTATTACACGTAAGATATTACTATATATTAAGCCTTTTTCCACTCCATGTTGTATTCACGATGATGTATCTATTTTAACGTTCTGTGGATATGGTACCTTAAAGTCAGAGTTTACTTTAAATACAATTAAAGGAACCCATGGTAATTATGGGTTGGTATCGAGAAAAAGGTAGAGCTACATGTCTGGATACAACTTATAAAAACATAATTTTAGTGTTACATGTCTGGATACAACTTATAAAAACATAATTTTAGTGCTACATGTCTGGATACAACTTATAAAAGCATAATTTTAGTGCTACATGTCTGGATACAAATTATAAAAACATAATTTTAGTGCTACATGTCTGGATACAATTTATAAAAGCATAATTTTAGTGCTACATGTCTGGATACAACTTATAAAAACATAATTTTAGTGCTACATGTCTGGATACCACTTATAAAAGCATAATTTTAGTGCTACATGTCTGGATACAACTTATAAAGGAATAATTTTAGTGCTACATGCCTGGATACAACTTATAAAAGCATAATTTTAGTGCTACATGTCTGGATACAACTTATAAAAGCATAATTTTAGTGCTACATGTCTGGATACAAATTATAAAAGCATAATTTTAGTGCTACATGTCTGGATACAACTTATAAAAGCATAATTTTAGAGCTACATGTCTGGATACAACTTATACAAGCATAATTTTAGAGCTACATATCTGGATACAACTTATAAAAGCATAATTTTAGTGCTACTGGATACAACTTATAAAAGCATAATTTTAGTGCTACATGTCTGGATACAACTTATAAAAGCATAATTTTAGAAATAAAACTAATACGAAAAGTACCATCAGACAGAGGGCATAATTCACTTAGCTTCAAACCAAATTTATTAATTATTCAGAAAATAATTTGGGCAAGTACACCAGAAGGTTAAATAAATGCCTTCATATGCCTATGTGGTGAATATAAGAGATTAATAAAACTAAAAATATAGTTTCATTGCCCGCTATGAACAGAGAATTGTGTAGCTTTAAGAGAAATAAAAACATTTAAAACATGTAAAACTTTGTTTTCACGGTTTTAATACATTATGTGGAACGTCTCTGACTATAAGAAGAGAAAACGAGTTAAATATTTATTTCCCTCTACTGCGTGAATTATCGATTTATAATGTGTATTTATTACGTATATTATTAAAGATCCAGATACTAACTTATCATTTTATAATGGAATTATTGATCTACGTAGGAATAGCCAGATGGTTACGGCGATCGACTCGTAATCTGAGGGTCGCGGGTTTATGCTCGCTATTTCGTCCGTGAAGGTGTTATTCTATAACTGTCAATCGCACTATTCTATGGTAAGAGAGTAGCCCAAGTGGACGACGACGAGTAGCAACTTTTCCTCTAGTCTTTCACTGCTAAATTGGGAAGGGCTAGCGTAGATAGCCCTCGTGAAACTTTGCGGGAAATTCAAAATAAACAAACATTGATAATGAGGGCTTAACACATAACTACATACTAAGAAATCGATCAAGTACGAGGAGTCGAACATTAAATTTAGCCTTGTAAGTTAACGCACTGAGAACTATTAACCTCAGCGAGAAATCTACGTACATACAATACTAAAATCAGGGGTTCGGTTCCCCTCAGTGTACTCAGCAGATAGCCCAAAGTTACTTTGATATAATAAACAACATACACAAAAATACAAACTACTGACCCTGAAAATCTATTCTTTTTACCACGTACGTTACATATGAACTGCTTTTACTTTATTACGTAAGATACTAATTCACTTCGTTTTTAATTCACCACATTCATTTAAACCACTACATCTTCTATATTATAATGGTGGGGTCTATCACTGGTTCAAGGTATCATTTAAACCACTACATCTTCTACATTATAATGGTTGGGTCTACCACTGGTTCAAGGTATCATATAAGCAACTACATCTTCTATATTATAATGGTGGGGTCTATCACTGGTTCAAGGTATCATTTAAACCACTACATCTTCTATATTATAATGGTGGGGTCTATCACTGGTTCAAGGTATCATTTAAACCACTACATCTTCTATATTATAATGGTGGGGTCTATCACTGGTTCAAGGTATCATTTAAACAACTACATCTTCTATATTATAATGGTGGGGTCTATCACTGGTTCAAGGTATCATTTAACAACTACATCTTCTATATTATAATGGTGGGGTCTATCACTGGTTCAAGGTATCATTTAAACCACTACATCTTCTATATTATAATGGTGGGGTCTATCACTGGTTCAAGGTATCATTTAAGCAACTACATCTTCTATATTATAATGGTGAGGTCTATCACTGGTTCAAGGTATCATTTACACTACTACATCTTCTATATTATAATGGTGGGGTCTATTACTGGTTCAAGGTATCATTTAAACCACTACATCTTCTATATTATAATGGTGGGATCTATCACTGGTTCAAGGTATCATTTAAACAACTACATCTTCTATATTATAATGGTGGGGTCTATCACTGGTTCAAGGTATCATTTAAACCACTACATCTTCTATATTATAATGGTGGGGTCTATCACTGGTTCAAGGTATCATTTAAACCACTACATCTTCTATATTATAATGGTGGTGTCTATCACTGGTTCAAGGTATCATTTAAACGACTACATCTTCTATATTATAATGGTGGGGTCTATCACTGGTTCAAGGTATCATTTACACAACTACATCTTCTATATTATAATGGTGGGGTCTATCACTGGTTCAAGGTATCATTTAAACCACTACATCTTCTATATTATAATGGTGGGGTCTATCACTGGTTCAAGGTATCATTTAAACCACTACATCTTCTATATTATAATGGTTGGGTCTATCACTTGTTCAAGGTATCATTTAAACCACTACATCTTCTATATTATAATGGTGGGGTCTATCACTGGTTCAAGGTATCATTTAAACCACTACATCTTCTATATTATAATGGTGGGGTCTATCACTGGTTCAAGGTATCATTTAAACCACTACATCTTCTATATTATAATGGTGGGGTCTATCACTGGTTCAAGGTATCATTTAAACCACTACATCTTCTATATTATAATGGTGGGGTCTATCACTGGTTCAAGGTATCATTTAAACAACTACATCTTCTATATTATAATGGTGGGGTCTATCACTGGTTCAAGGTATCATTTAAACCACTACATCTTCTATATTATAATGGTGGGGTCTATCACTGGTTCAAGGTATCATTTACACTACTACATCTTCTATATTATAATGGTGGGGTCTATCACTGGTTCAAGGTATCATTTAAACCACTACATCTTCTATATTATAATGGTGAGGTCTATCACTGGTTCAAGGTATCATTTAAACCACTACATCTTCTATATTATAATGGTGGGGTCTATCACTGGTTCAAGGTATCATTTACACTACTACATCTTCTATATTATAATGGTGGGGTCTATCACTGGTTCAAGGTATCATTTAAACCACTACATCTTCTATATTATAATGGTGGGGTCTATCACTGGTTCAAGGTATCATTTACACAACTACATCTTCTATATTATAATGGTGGGGTCTATCACTGGTTCAAGGTATCATTTAAACCACTACATCTTCTATATTATAATGGTGGGGTCTATCACTGGTTCAAGGTATCATTTAAACGACTACATCTTCTATATTATAATGGTGGTCAATATATCACTGGTTCAAGGTATCATTTAAACAACTACATCTTCTATATTATAATGGTGGGGTCTATCACTGGTTCAAGGTATCATTTAAACAACTACATCTTCTATATTATAATGGTGGGGTCTATCACTGGTTCAAGGTATCATTTAAACAACTACATCTTCTATATTATAATGGTGGGGTCTATCACTGGTTCAAGGTATCAGTTACACAACTACATCTTCTATATTATAATGGTGGGGTTTATCATTGGTTCAAAGTATCAGTTACAAAACTACATCTTCTATATTATAATGGTGGGGTCTATCACTGGTTCAAGGTATCATTCTAACAACTATATCTTCTATATTATAATGGTGGGGTCTATCACTGGTTCAAGGTATCATTTAAACAACTACATCTTCTATATTATAATGGTGGGGTCTATCACTGGTTCAAGGTATCAGTTACACAACTACATCTTCTATATTATAATGGTGGGGTCTATCACTGGTTCAAGGTATCATTTAAACCACTACATCTTCTATATTATAATGGTGGGGTCTATCACTGGTTCAAGGTATCATTTAAACCACTACATCTTCTATATTATAATGGTGGGGTCTATCACTGGTTCAAGGTATCATTTAAACCACTACATCTTCTATATTATAATGGTGGGGTCTATCACTGGTTCAAGGTATCATTTAAACTACTACATCTTCTATATTATAATGGTGGGGTCTATCACTGGTTCAAGGTATCAGTTACACTACTACATCTTCTATATTATAATGGTGGGGTCTATCACTGGTTCAAGGTATCATTTAAACCACTACATCTTCTATATTATAATGGTGGGGTCTATCACTGGTTCAAGGTATCATTTACACTACTACATCTTCTATATTATAATGGTGGGGTCTATCACTGGTTCAAGGTATCATTTAAACCACTACATCTTCTATATTATAATGGTGGGGTCTATCACTGGTTCAAGGTATCATTTAAACCACTACATCTTCTATATTATAATGGTGGGGTCTATCACTGGTTCAAGGTATCATTTAAACAACTACATCTTCTATATTATAATGGTGGGGTCTATCACTGGTTCAAGGTATCATTTAAACCACTACATCTTCTATATTATAATGGTGGGGTCTATCACTGGTTCAAGGTATCATTTAAACAACTACATCTTCTATATTATAATGGTGGGGTCTATCACTGGTTCAAGGTATCATTTAAACCACTACATCTTCTATATTATAATGGTGGGGTCTATCACTGGTTCAAGGTATCATTTAAACCACTACATCTTCTATATTATAATGGTGGGGTCTATCACTGGTTCAAGGTATCATTTAAACCACTACATCTTCTATATTATAATGGTGGGGTCTATCACTGGTTCAAGGTATCATTTACACAACTACATCTTCTATATTATAATGGTGGGGTCTATCACTGGTTCAAGGTATCATTTAAACACTACATCTTCTATATTATAATGGTGGGGTCTATCACTGGTTCAAGGTATCATTTAAACAACTACATCTTCTATATTATAATGGTGGGGTCTATCACTGGTTCAAGGTATCATTTACACTACTACATCTTCTATATTATAATGGTGGGGTCTATCACTGGTTCAAGGTATCATTTAAACAACTACATCTTCTATATTATAATGGTGGGGTCTATCACTGGTTCAAGGTATCATTTAAACCACTACATCTTCTATATTATAATGGTGGGGTCTATCACTGGTTCAAGGTATCATTTAAACCACTACATCTTCTATATTATAATGGTGGGGTCTATCACTGGTTCAAGGTATCATTTCAAGGTACCACTACATCTTCTATATTATAATGGTGGGGTCTATCACTGGTTCAAGGTATCATTTAAACCACTACATCTTCTATATTATAATGGTGGGGTCTATCACTGGTTCAAGGTATCATTTACTACACTATATTATAACTACATCTTCTATATCTTCTATTATAATGGTGGGGTCTATCACTGGTTTAAGGTATCATTTAAACCACTACATCTTCTATATTATAATGGTGGGGTCTATCACTGGTTCAAGGTATCATTTAAACCACTACATCTTCTATATTATAATGGTTGGGTCTATCACTGGTTCAAGGTATCATTTAAACCACTACATCTTCTATATTATAATGGTGGGGTCTATCACTGGTTCAAGGTATCATTTAAACCACTACATCTTCTATATTATAATGGTGGGGTCTATCACTGGTTCAAGGTATCATTTAAACCACTACATCTTCTATATTATATTGGTGGGGTCTATCACTGGTTCAAGGTATCATTTAAACCACTACATCTTCTATATTATAATGGTGGGGTCTATCACTGGTTCAAGGTATCATTTAAACAACTACATCTTCTATATTATAATGGTGGGGTCTATCACTGGTTCAAGGTATCATTTAAACCACTACATCTTCTATATTATAATGGTGGGGTCTATCACTGGTTCAAGGTATCATTTACACTACTACATCTTCTATATTATAATGGTGGGGTCTATCACTGGTTCAAGGTATCATTTAAACCACTACATCTTCTATATTATAATGGTGGGGTCTATCACTGGTTCAAGGTATCATTTAAACCACTACATCTTCTATATTATAATGGTGGGGTCTATCACTGGTTCAAGGTATCATTTACACTACTACATCTTCTATATTATAATGGTGGGGTCTATCACTGGTTCAAGGTATCATTTAAACCACTACATCTTCTATATTATAATGGTGGGGTCTATCACTGGTTCAAGGTATCATTTAAACCACTACATCTTCTATATTATAATGGTGGGGTCTATCACTGGTTCAAGGTATCATTTAAACCACTACATCTTCTATATTATAATGGTGGGGTCTATCACTGGTTCAAGGTATCATTTAAACCACTACATCTTCTATATTATAATGGTGGGTCTATCACTGGTTCAAGGTATCATTTAAACCACTACATCTTCTATATTATAATGGTGGGGTCTATCACTGGTTCAAGGTATCATTTACACAACTACATCTTCTATATTATAATGGTGGGGTCTATCACTGGTTCAAGGTATCATTTAAACACTACATCTTCTATATTATAATGGTGGGGTCTATCACTGGTTCAAGGTATCATTTACACAACTACATCTTCTATATTATAATGGTGGGGTCTATCACTGGTTCAAGGTATCATTTACACCAACACATCTTCTATATTATAATGGTGGGGTCTATCACTGGTTCAAGGTATCATTTAAACAACTACATCTTCTATATTATAATGGTGGGGTCTATCACTGGTTCAAGGTATCATTTAAACAACTACATCTTCTATATTATAATGGTGGGGTCTATCACTGGTTCAAGGTATCATTTACACAACTACATCTTCTATATTATAATGGTGGGGTCTATCACTGGTTCAAGGTATCATTTAAACCACTACATCTTCTATATTATAATGGTGGGGTCTATCACTGGTTCAAGGTATCATTTAAACCACTACATCTTCTATATTATAATGGTGGGGTCTATCACTGGTTCAAGGTATCATTTAAACCACTACATCTTCTATATTATAATGGTGGGGTCTATCACTGGTTCAAGGTATCATTTAATTTACTACTACATCTTCTATATTATAATGGTGGGGTCTATCACTGGTTCAAGGTATCATTTAAACCACTACATCTTCTATATTATAATGGTGGGGTCTATCACTGGTTCAAGGTATCATTTAAACCACTACATCTTCTATATTATAATGGTGGGGTCTATCACTGGTTCAAGGTATCATTTACACTACTACATCTTCTATATTATAATGGTGGGGTCTATCACTGGTTCAAGGTATCATTTAAACCACTACATCTTCTATATTATAATGGTGGGGTCTATCACTGGTTCAAGGTATCATTTAAACCACTACATCTTCTATATTATAATGGTGGGGTCTATCACTGGTTCAAGGTATCATTTACACCACTACATCTTCTATATTATAATGGTGGGGTCTATCACTGGTTCAAGGTATCATTTAAACCACTACATCTTCTATATTATAATGGTGGGGTCTATCACTGGTTCAAGGTATCATTTAAACCACTACATCTTCTATATTATAATGGTGGGGTCTATCACTGGTTCAAGGTATCATTTAAACAACTACATCTTCTATATTATAATGGTGGGGTCTATCACTGGTTCAAGGTATCATTTACACTACTACATCTTCTATATTATAATGGTGGGGTCTATCACTGGTTCAAGGTATCAGTTACACTACTACATCTTCTATATTATAATGGTGGGTTGATCATTGGTTCAAGGTATCAGTTACACAACTACATCTTCTATATTATAATGGTGGGGTCTATCACTGGTTCAAGGTATCATTTAAACAACTACATCTTCTATATTATAATGGTGGGGTCTATCACTGGTTCAAGGTATCATTTAAACCACTACATCTTCTATATTATAATGGTGGGGTCTATCACTGGTTCAAGGTATCATTTAAACAACTACATCTTCTATATTATAATGGTGGGGTCTATCACTGGTTCAAGGTATCATTTAAACAACTACATCTTCTATATTATAATGGTGGGGTCTATCACTGGTTCAAGGTATCATTTAAACCACTACATCTTCTATATTATAATGGTGGGGTCTATCACTGGTTCAAGGTATCATTTAAACCACTACATCTTCTATATTATAATGGTGGGGTCTATCACTGGTTCAAGGTATCATTTAAACAACTACATCTTCTATATTATAATGGTGGGGTCTATCACTGGTTCAAGGTATCATTTAAACCACTACATCTTCTATATTATAATGGTGGGGTCTATCACTGGTTCAAGGTATCATTTAAACAACTACATCTTCTATATTATAATGGTGGGGTCTATCACTGGTTCAAGGTATCATTTACACTACTACATCTTCTATATTATAATGGTGGGGTCTATCACTGGTTCAAGGTATCAGTTACACTACTACATCTTCTATATTATAATGGTGGGGTCTATCACTGGTTCAAGGTATCATTTAAACCACTACATCTTCTATATTATAATGGTGGGGTCTATCACTGGTTCAAGGTATCATTTAAACCACTACATCTTCTATATTATAATGGTGGGGTCTATCACTGGTTCAAGGTATCATTTAAACCACTACATCTTCTATATTATAATGGTGGGGTCTATCACTGGTTCAAGGTATCATTTAAACCACTACATCTTCTATATTATAATGGTGGGGTCTATCACTGGTTCAAGGTATCATTTAAACCACTACATCTTCTATATTATAATGGTGGGGTCTATCACTGGTTCAAGGTATCATTTAAACCACTACATCTTCTATATTATAATGGTGGGGTCTATCACTGGTTCAAGGTATCATTTACACAACTACATCTTCTATATTATAATGGTGGGGTCTATCACTGGTTCAAGGTATCATTTAAACAACTACATCTTCTATATTATAATGGTGGGGTCTATCACTGGTTCAAGGTATCATTTAAACTACTACATCTTCTATATTATAATGGTGGGGTCTATCACTGGTTCAAGGTATCATTTAACAAAACTACATCTTCTATATTATAATGGTGGGTCTATCACTGGTTCAAGGTATCATTTAAACCACTACATCTTCTATATTATAATGGTGGGGTCTATCACTGGTTCAAGGTATCATTTAAACCACTACATCTTCTATATTATAATGGTGGGGTCTATCACTGGTTCAAGGTATCATTTAAACCACTACATCTTCTATATTATAATGGTGGGGTCTATCACTGGTTCAAGGTATCATTTAAACCACTACATCTTCTATATTATAATGGTGGGGTCTATCACTGGTTCAAGGTATCATTTAAACCACTACATCTTCTATATTATAATGGTGGGGTCTATCACTGGTTCAAGGTATCATTTAAACCACTACATCTTCTATATTATAATGGTGGGGTCTATCACTGGTTCAAGGTATCATTTATAACTATCACTACATCTTCTATATTATAATGGTGGGGTCTATCACTGGTTCAAGGTATCATTTAAACCACTACATCTTCTATATTATAATGGTGGGGTCTATCACTGGTTCAAGGTATCATTTAAACCACTACATCTTCTATATTATAATGGTGGGGTCTATCACTGGTTCAAGGTATCATTTACACTACTACATCTTCTATATTATAATGGTGGGGTCTATCACTGGTTCAAGGTATCATTTAAACCACTACATCTTCTATATTATAATGGTGGGGTCTATCACTGGTTCAAGGTATCATTTAAACCACTACATCTTCTATATTATAATGGTGGGGTCTATCACTGGTTCAAGGTATCATTTAAACCACTACATCTTCTATATTATAATGGTGGGGTCTATCACTGGTTCAAGGTATCATTTACACAACTACATCTTCTATATTATAATGGTGAGGTATATCACTGGTTCAAGGTATCATTTAAACAACTACATCTTCTATATTATAATGGTGGGGTCTATCACTGGTTCAAGGTATCATTTAAACAACTACATCTTCTATATTATAATGGTGGGGTCTATCACTGGTTCAAGGTATCATTTAAACAACTACATCTTCTATATTATAATGGTGGGGTCTATCACTGGTTCAAGGTATCATTTAAACAACTACATCTTCTATATTATAATGGTGGGGTCTATCACTGGTTCAAGGTATCAGTTACACAACTACATCTTCTATATTATAATGGTGGGGTCTATCACTGGTTCAAGGTATCATTTAAACCACTACATCTTCTATATTATAATGGTGGGGTCTATCACTGGTTCAAGGTATCATTTAAACCACTACATCTTCTATATTATAATGGTGGGTCTATCACTGGTTCAAGGTATCATTTAAACCACTACATCTTCTATATTATAATGGTGGGGTCTATCACTGGTTCAAGGTATCATTTAAACCACTACATCTTCTATATTATAATGGTGGGGTCTATCACTGGTTCAAGGTATCATTTAAACCACTACATCTTCTATATTATAATGGTGGGGTCTATCACTGGTTCAAGGTATCATTTAAACTACTACATCTTCTATATTATAATGGTGGGGTCTATCACTGGTTCAAGGTATCATTTAAACACTACTACATCTTCTATATTATAATGGTGGGGTCTATCACTGGTTCAAGGTATCATTTAAACCACTACATCTTCTATATTATAATGGTGGGGTCTATCACTGGTTCAAGGTATCATTTAAACCACTACATCTTCTATATTATAATGGTGGGGTCTATCACTGGTTCAAGGTATCATTTAAACCACTACATCTTCCATATTATAATGGTGGGGTCTATCACTGGTTCAAGGTATCATTTAACCACTACATCTTCTATATTATAATGGTGGGGTCTATCACTGGTTCAAGGTATCATTTAAACCACTACATCTTCTATATTATAATGGTGGGGTCTATCACTGGTTCAAGGTATCATTTAAACCACTACATCTTCTATATTATAATGGTGGGGTCTATCACTGGTTCAAGGTATCATTTAAACTACTACATCTTCTATATTATAATGGTGGGGTCTATCACTGGTTCAAGGTATCATTTATCAACAACTACATCTTCTATATTATAATGGTGAGGTCTATCACTGGTTCAAGGTATCATTTAAACCACTACATCTTCTATATTATAATGGTGGGGTCTATCACTGGTTCAAGGTATCATTTACACTACTACATCTTCTATATTATAATGGTGGGGTCTATCACTGGTTCAAGGTATCATTTACACTACTACATCTTCTATATTATAATGGTGGGGTCTATCACTGGTTCAAGGTATCATTTAAACCACTACATCTTCTATATTATAATGGTGGGGTCTATCACTGGTTCAAGGTATCATTTACACTACTACATCTTCTATATTATAATGGTGGGGTCTATCACTGGTTCAAGGTATCATTTAAACCACTACATCTTCTATATTATAATGGTGGGGTCTATCACTGGTTCAAGGTATCATTTATCATTTAACAACTACATCTTCTATATTATAATGGTGGGGTCTATCACTGGTTCAAGGTATCATTTAAACAACTACATCTTCTATATTATAATGGTGGGGTCTATCACTGGTTCAAGGTATCATTTAAACCACTACATCTTCTATATTATAATGGTGGGGTCTATCACTGGTTCAAGGTATCATTTAAACCACTTGATCATCTATATTATAATGGTGGTCTATCACTGGTTCAAGGTACTATCTATATTATAATGGTGGGGTCTGGTTCAAGGTATCATTTAAACCACTACATCTTCTATATTATAATGGTGGGGTCTATCACTGGTTCAAGGTATCATTTAAACCACTACATCTTCTATATTATAATGGTGGGGTCTATCACTGGTTCAAGGTATCATTTAAACCACTACATCTTCTATATTATAATGGTGGGGTCTATCACTGGTTCAAGGTATCATTTAAACAACTACATCTTCTATATTATAATGGTGGGGTCTATCACTGGTTCAAGGTATCATTTAAACAACTACATCTTCTATATTATAATGGTGGGGTCTATCACTGGTTCAAGGTATCATTTAAACAACTACATCTTCTATATTATAATGGTGGGGTCTATCACTGGTTCAAGGTATCATTTAAACCACTACATCTTCTATATTATAATGGTGGGGTCTATCACTGGTTCAAGGTATCATTTACACCACTACATCTTCTATATTATAATGGTGGGGTCTATCACTGGTTCAAGGTATCATTTAAACCACTACATCTTCTATATTATAATGGTGGGGTCTATCACTGGTTCAAGGTATCATTTAACACTACTACATCTTCTATATTATAATGGTGGGGTCTATCACTGGTTCAAGGTATCATTTAAACCACTACATCTTCTATATTATAATGGTGGGGTCTATCACTGGTTCAAGGTATCATTTAAACCACTACATCTTCTATATTATAATGGTGGGGTCTATCACTGGTTCAAGGTATCATTTAAACAACTACATCTTCTATATTATAATGGTGGGGTCTATCACTGGTTCAAGGTATCATTTACACCACTACATCTTCTATATTATAATGGTGGGGTCTATCACTGGTTCAAGGTATTATTTAAACCAACACATCTTCTATATTATAATGGTGGGGTGTATCACTGGTTCAAGGTATCATTTAAGCAACTACATCTTCTATATTATAATGGTGGGGTCTATCACTGGTTCAAGGTATCATTTAACACTACATCTTCTATATTATAATGGTGGGGTCTATCACTGGTTCAAGGTATCATTTAAACCACTACATCTTCTATATTATAATGGTGGGGTCTATCACTGGTTCAAGGTATCATTTAAACAACTACATCTTCTATATTATAATGGTGGGGTCTATCTATATTATAATGGTGGGGTCTATCACTGGTTCAAGGTATCATTTAAACCACTACATCTTCTATATTATAATGGTGGGGTCTATCACTGGTTCAAGGTATCATTTAAACCACTACATCTTCTATATTATAATGGTGGGGTCTATCACTGGTTCAAGGTATCATTTACACAACTACATCTTCTATATTATAATGGTGGGGTCTATCACTGGTTCAAGGTATCATTTAAACCACTACATCTTCTATATTATAATGGTGGGGTCTATCACTGGTTCAAGGTATCATTTAAACCACTACATCTTCTATATTATAATGGTGGGGTCTATCACTGGTTCAAGGTATCATTTAAACCACTACATCTTCTATATTATAATGGTGGGGTCTATCACTGGTTCAAGGTATCATTTAAACCACTACATCTTCTATATTATAATGGTGGGGTCTATCACTGGTTCAAGGTATCATTTAAACCACTACATCTTCTATATTATAATGGTGGGGTCTATCACTGGTTCAAGGTATCATTTACACTACTACATCTTCTATATTATAATCGTGGGTCTATCACTGGTTCAAGGTATCATTTAACACATTTAAACCACTACATCTTCTATATTATAATGGTGGTGTCTATCACTGGTTCAAGGTATCATTTAAACCACTACATCTTCTATATTATAATGGTGGGGTCTATCACTGGTTCAAGGTATCATTTAAACCACTACATCTTCTATATTATAATGGTGGGGTCTATCACTGGTTCAAGGTATCATTTAAACAACTACATCTTCTATATTATAATGGTGGGGTCTATCACTGGTTCAAGGTATCATTTAAACCACTACATCTTCTATATTATAATGGTGGGGTCTATCACTGGTTCAAGGTATCATTTAAACCACTACATCTTCTATATTATAATGGTGGGGTCTATCACTGGTTCAAGGTATCATTTAAACCACTACATCTTCTATATTATAATGGTGGGGTCTATCACTGGTTCAAGGTATCATTTAATGGTGGGGTCTACTGGTTCAAGGTACTACATCTTCTATATTATAATGGTGGGTCTATCACTGGTTCAAGGTCTATCACTGGTTCAAGGTATCATTTAAACCACTACATCTTCTATATTATAATGGTGGGGTCTATCACTGGTTCAAGGTATCATTTAAACCACTACATCTTCTATATTATAATGGTGGGGTCTATCACTGGTTCAAGGTATCATTTAAACCACTACATCTTCTATATTATAATGGTGGGGTCTATCACTGGTTCAAGGTATCATTTAAACCACTACATCTTCTATATTATAATGGTGGGGTCTATCACTGGTTCAAGGTATCATTTAAACCACTACATCTTCTATATTATAATGGTGGGGTCTATCACTGGTTCAAGGTATCATTTACACCACTACATCTTCTATATTATAATGGTGGGGTCTATCACTGGTTCAAGGTATCATTTAAACCACTACATCTTCTATATTATAATGGTGGGGTCTATCACTGGTTCAAGGTATCATTTAAACAACTACATCTTCTATATTATAATGGTGGGGTCTATCACTGGTTCAAGGTATCATTTAAACCACTACATCTTCTATATTATAATGGTGGGGTCTATCACTGGTTCAAGGTATCATTTAACTACATCACTACATCTTCTATATTATAATGGTGGGGTCTATCACTGGTTCAAGGTATCATTTAAACCACTACATATTCTATATTATAATGGTGGGGTCTATCACTGGTTCAAGGTATCATTTAAACCACTACATCTTCTATATTATAATGGTGGGGTCTATCACTGGTTCAAGGTATCATTTAAACCACTACATCTTCTATATTATAATGGTGGGGTCTATCACTGGTTCAAGGTATCATTTAAACCACTACATCTTCTATATTATAATGGTGGGGTCTATCACTGGTTCAAGGTATCATTTACACTACTACATCTTCTATATTATAATGGTGGGGTCTATCACTGGTTCAAGGTATCATTTACACAACTACATCTTCTATATTATAATGGTGGGGTCTATCACTGGTTCAAGGTATCATTTACACTGGTTCAAGGTATCATTTAAACAACTACATCTTCTATATTATAATGGTGGGGTCTATCACTGGTTCAAGGTATCATTTAAACAACTACATCTTCTATATTATAATGGTGGGGTCTATCACTGGTTCAAGGTATCATTTACACAACTACATCTTCTATATTATAATGGTGGGGTCTATCACTGGTTCAAGGTATCATTTAAACAACTACATCTTCTATATTATAATGGTGGGGTCTATCACTGGTTCAAGGTATCATTTAAACAACTACATCTTCTATATTATAATGGTGGGGTCTATCACTGGTTCAAGGTATCATTTAAACCACTACATCTTCTATATTATAATGGTGGGGTCTATCACTGGTTCAAGGTATCATTTAAACCACTACATCTTCTATATTATAATGGTGGGGTCTATCACTGGTTCAAGGTATCATTTAAACCACTACATCTTCTATATTATAATGGTGGGGTCTATCACTGGTTCAAGGTATCATTTAAACCACTACATCTTCTATATTATAATGGTGGGGTCTATCACTGGTTCAAGGTATCATTTAAACCACTACATCTTCTATATTATAATGGTGGGGTCTATCACTGGTTCAAGGTATCATTTAAACCACTACATCTTCTATATTATAATGGTGGGGTCTATCACTGGTTCAAGGTATCATTTACACTACTACATCTTCTATATTATAATGGTGGGGTCTATCACTGGTTCAAGGTATCATTTAAACCACTACATCTTCTATATTATAATGGTGGGGTCTATCACTGGTTCAAGGTATCATTTAAACCACTACATCTTCTATATTATAATGGTGGGGTCTATCACTGGTTCAAGGTATCATTTAAACCACTACATCTTCTATATTATAATGGTGGGGTCTATCACTGGTTCAAGGTATCATTTAAACCACTACATCTTCTATATTATAATGGTGGGGTCTATCACTGGTTCAAGGTATCATTTAAACCACTACATCTTCTATATTATAATGGTGGGGTCTATCACTGGTTCAAGGTATCATTTAAACCACTACATCTTCTATATTATAATGGTGGGGTCTATCACTGGTTCAAGGTATCATTTAAACCACTACATCTTCTATATTATAATGGTGGGTCTATCACTGGTTCAAGGTATCATTTAAACTACTACATCTTCTATATTATAATGGTGGGGTCTATCACTGGTTCAAGGTATCATTTAAACCACTACATCTTCTATATTATAATGGTGGGGTCTATCACTGGTTCAAGGTATCATTTACACACTACATCTTCTATATTATAATGGTGGGGTCTATCACTGGTTCAAGGTATCATTTAAACCACTACATCTTCTATATTATAATGGTGGGGTCTATCACTGGTTCAAGGTATCATTTAAACCACTACATCTTCTATATTATAATGGTGGGGTCTATCACTGGTTCAAGGTATCATTTAAACCACTACATCTTCTATATTATAATGGTGGGGTCTATCACTGGTTCAAGGTATCATTTAAACCACTACATCTTCTATATTATAATGGTGGGGTCTATCACTGGTTCAAGGTATCATTTAAACAACTACATCTTCTATATTATAATGGTGGGGTCTATCACTGGTTCAAGGTATCATTTAAACCACTACATCTTCTATATTATAATGGTGGGGTCTATCACTGGTTCAAGGTATCATTTAAACCACTACATCTTCTATATTATAATGGTGGGGTCTATCACTGGTTCAAGGTATCATTTACACCACTACATCTTCTATATTATAATGGTGGGGTCTATCACTGGTTCAAGGTATCATTTAAACCACTACATCTTCTATATTATAATGGTGGGGTCTATCACTGGTTCAAGGTATCATTTAAACCACTACATCTTCTATATTATAATGGTGGGGTCTATCACTGGTTCAAGGTATCATTTAAACCACTACATCTTCTATATTATAATGGTGGGGTCTATCACTGGTTCAAGGTATCATTTAAACCACTACATCTTCTATATTATAATGGTGGGGTCTATCACTGGTTCAAGGTATCATTTAAACCACTACATCTTCTATATTATAATGGTGGGTCTATCACTGGTTCAAGGTATCATTTAAACCACTACATCTTCTATATTATAATGGTGGGGTCTATCACTGGTTCAAGGTATCATTTAAACAACTACATCTTCTATATTATAATGGTGGGGTCTATCACTGGTTCAAGGTATCATTTAAACCACTACATCTTCTATATTATAATGGTGGGGTCTATCACTGGTTCAAGGTATCATTTAAACCACTACATCTTCTATATTATAATGGTGGGGTCTATCACTGGTTCAAGGTATCATTTAAACCACTACATCTTCTATATTATAATGGTGGGGTCTATCACTGGTTCAAGGTATCATTTAAACCACTACATCTTCTATATTATAATGGTGGGGTCTATCACTGGTTCAAGGTATCATTTAAACTTCACTACATCTTCTATATTATAATGGTGGGGTCTATCACTGGTTCAAGGTATCATTTACACTACTACATCTTCTATATTATAATGGTGGGGTCTATCACTGGTTCAAGGTATCATTTAAACCACTACATCTTCTATATTATAATGGTGGTGTCTATCACTGGTTCAAGGTATCAGTTACTATACTACATCTTCTATATTATAATGGTGGGGTCTATCACTGGTTCAAGGTATCAGTTACACTACTACATCTTCTATATTATAATGGTGGGGTCTATCACTGGTTCAAGGTATCATTTAAACCACTACATCTTCTATATTATAATGGTGGGGTCTATCACTGGTTCAAGGTATCATTTAAACCACTACATCTTCTATATTATAATGGTGGGGTCTATCACTGGTTCAAGGTATCATTTAAACCACTACATCTTCTATATTATAATGGTGGGGTCTATCACTGGTTCAAGGTATCATTTAAACCACTACATCTTCTATATTATAATGGTGGGGTCTATCACTGGTTCAAGGTATCATTTAAACCACTACATCTTCTATATTATAATGGTGGGGTCTATCACTGGTTCAAGGTATCATTTAAACCACTACATCTTCTATATTATAATGGTGGGGTCTATCACTGGTTCAAGGTATCATTTAAACCACTACATCTTCTATATTATAATGGTGGGGTCTATCACTGGTTCAAGGTATCATTTAAACCACTACATCTTCTATATTATAATGGTGGGTCTATCACTGGTTCAAGGTATCATTTAAACCACTACATCTTCTATATTATAATGGTGGGGTCTATCACTGGTTCAAGGTATCATTTAAACCACTACATCTTCTATATTATAATGGTGGGGTCTATCACTGGTTCAAGGTATCATTTAAACCACTACATCTTCTATATTATAATGGTGGGGTCTATCACTGGTTCAAGGTATCATTTAAACCACTACATCTTCTATATTATAATGGTGGGGTCTATCACTGGTTCAAGGTATCATTTATCACAAGGTACTACATCTTCTATATTATAATGGTGGGGTCTATCACTGGTTCAAGGTATCATTTAAACCACTACATCTTCTATATTATAATGGTGGGGTCTATCACTGGTTCAAGGTATCATTTACACAACTACATCTTCTATATTATAATGGTGGGGTCTATCACTGGTTCAAGGTATCATTTAAACCACTACATCTTCTATATTATAATGGTGGGGTCTATCACTGGTTCAAGGTATCATTTACACAACTACATCTTCTATATTATAATGGTGGGGTCTATCACTGGTTCAAGGTATCATTTAAACCACTACATCTTCTATATTATAATGGTGGGGTTCAAGGTATCATTTCACATCTTCTATATTATAATGGGTCTATCACTGGTCAAGGTATCATTTAAACCACTACATCTTCTATATTATAATGGTGGGGTCTATCACTGGTTCAAGGTATCATTTAAACCACTACATCTTCTATATTATAATGGTGGGGTCTATCACTGGTTCAAGGTATCATTTAAACCACTACATCTTCTATATTATAATGGTGGGGTCTATCACTGGTTCAAGGTATCATTTAAACCACTACATCTTCTATATTATAATGGTGGGGTCTATCACTGGTTCAAGGTATCATTTAAACCACTACATCTTCTATATTATAATGGTGGGGTCTATCACTGGTTCAAGGTATCATTTACACAACTACATCTTCTATATTATAATGGTGGGGTCTATCACTGGTTCAAGGTATCATTTAAACCACTACATCTTCTATATTATAATGGTGGGGTCTATCACTGGTTCAAGGTATCATTTAAACTACTACATCTTCTATATTATAATGGTGGGGTCTATCACTGGTTCAAGGTATCATTTAAACCACTACATCTTCTATATTATAATGGTGGGGTCTATCACTGGTTCAAGGTATCATTTAAACCACTACATCTTCTATATTATAATGGTGGGGTCTATCACTGGTTCAAGGTATCATTTAAACCACTACATCTTCTATATTATAATGGTGGGGTCTATCACTGGTTCAAGGTATCATTTAAACTACTACATCTTCTATATTATAATGGTGGGGTCTATCACTGGTTCAAGGTATCATTTACACCACTACATCTTCTATATTATAATGGTGGGGTCTATCACTGGTTCAAGGTATCATTTAAACCACTACATCTTCTATATTATAATGGTGGGTCTATCACTGGTTCAAGGTATCATTTAAACCACTACATCTCTCTATATTATAATGGTCAAGGGGTCTATCACTGGTTCAAGGTATCATTTAAACAACTACATCTTCTATATTATAATGGTGGGGTCTATCACTGGTTCAAGGTATCATTTAAACCACTACATCTTCTATATTATAATGGTGGGGTCTATCACTGGTTCAAGGTATCATTTAAACCACTACATCTTCTATATTATAATGGTGGGGTCTATCACTGGTTCAAGGTATCATTTAAACCACTACATCTTCTATATTATAATGGTGGGGTCTATCACTGGTTCAAGGTATCATTTAAACCACTACATCTTCTATATTATAATGGTGGGGTCTATCACTGGTTCAAGGTATCATTTAAACCACTACATCTTCTATATTATAATGGTGGGGTCTATCACTGGTTCAAGGTATCATTTAAACCACTACATCTTCTATATTATAATGGTGGGTCTATCACTGGTTCAAGGTATCATTTAAACCACTACATCTTCTATATTATAATGGTGGGGTCTATCACTGGTTCAAGGTATCATTTAAACCACTACATCTTCTATATTATAATGGTGGGGTCTATCACTGGTTCAAGGTATCATTTAAACCACTACATCTTCTATATTATAATGGTGGGGTCTATCACTGGTTCAAGGTATCATTTAAACCACTACATCTTCTATATTATAATGGTGGGGTCTATCACTGGTTCAAGGTATCATTTAAACCACTACATCTTCTATATTATAATGGTGGGGTCTATCACTGGTTCAAGGTATCATTTAAACCACTACATCTTCTATATTATAATGGTGGTGTCTATCACTGGTTCAAGGTATCATTTAAACCAACTACATCTTCTATATTATAATGGTGGGGTCTATCACTGGTTCAAGGTATCATTTAAACCACTACATCTTCTATATTATAATGGTGGGGTCTATCACTTGTTCAAGGTATCATTTAAACCACTACATCTTCTATATTATAATGGTGGGGTCTATCACTGGTTCAAGGTATCATTTAAACTACACTACATCTTCTATATTATAATGGTGGGGTCTATCACTGGTTCAAGGTATCATTTAAACCACTACATCTTCTATATTATAATGGTGGGGTCTATCACTGGTTCAAGGTATCATTTAAACCACTACATCTTCTATATTATAATGGTGGGGTCTATCACTGGTTCAAGGTATCATTTAAACCACTACATCTTCTATATTATAATGGTGGGGTCTATCACTGGTTCAAGGTATCATTTAAACCACTACATCTTCTATATTATAATGGTGGGTCTATCACTGGTTCAAGGTATCATTTAAACCACTACATCTTCTATATCATAATGCTGGGGTTTATCAATGGTTCAAAGTATCATTTAAACCACTACATCTTCTATATTATAATGGTGGGGTCTATCACTGGTTCAAGGTCTATCACTGGTTTATCAACCACTACATCTTCTATATTATAATGGTGGGGTCTATCACTGGTTCAAGGTATCATTTAAACAACTACATCTTCTATATTATAATGGTGGGGTCTATCACTGGTTCAAGGTATCATTTAAACCACTACATCTTCTATATTATAATGGTGGGGTCTATCACTGGTTCAAGGTATCATTTAAACCACTACATCTTCTATATTACAATGGTGGGGTCTATCACTGGTTCAAGGTATCATTTAAACCACTACATCTTCTATATTATAATGGTGGGGTCTATCACTGGTTCAAGGTATCATTTAAGGTATCATTTAACAACTACATCTTCTATATTATAATGGTGGGGTGTATCACTGGTTCAAGGTATCATTTAAGCAACTACATCTTCTATATTATAATGGTGGGGTCTATCACTGGTTCAAGGTATCATTTAAACCACTACATCTTCTATATTATAATGGTGGGGTCTATCACTGGTTCAAGGTATCATTTAAACCACTACATCTTCTATATTATAATGGTGGGGTCTATCACTGGTTCAAGGTATCATTTAAACCACTACATCTTCTATATTATAATGGTGGGGTCTATCACTGGTTCAAGGTATCATTTAAACTACTACATCTTCTATATTATAATGGTGGGGTCTATCACTGGTTCAAGGTATCATTTACACTACTACATCTTCTATATTATAATGGTGGGGTCTATCACTGGTTCAAGGTATCATTTAAACCACTACATCTTCTATATTATAATGGTGGGGTCTATCACTGGTTCAAGGTATCATTTAAACCACTACATCTTCTATATTATAATGGTGGGGTCTATCACTGGTTCAAGGTATCATTTAAACAACTACATCTTCTATATTATAATGGTGGGGTCTATCACTGGTTCAAGGTATCATTTAAACCACTACATCTTCTATATTATAATGGTGGGGTCTATCACTGGTTCAAGGTATCATTTACACTATATTATAACTACATCTTCTATATTATAATGGTGGGGTCTATCACTGGTTCAAGGTATCATTTACAATGGTGGGGTCTATCACTACATCTTCTATATTATAATGGTGGGGTCTATCACTGGTTCAAGGTATCATTTAAACCACTACATCTTCTATATTATAATGGTGGGGTCTATCACTGGTTCAAGGTATCATTTAAACCACTACATCTTCTATATTATAATGGTGGGGTCTATCACTGGTTCAAGGTATCATTTAAACAACTACATCTTCTATATTATAATGGTGGGGTCTATCACTGGTTCAAGGTATCATTTAAACCACTACATCTTCTATATTATAATGGTGGGGTCTATCACTGGTTCAAGGTATCATTTAAACCACTACATCTTCTATATTATAATGGTGGGGTCTATCACTGGTTCAAGGTATCATTTAAACCACTACATCTTCTATATTATAATGGTGGGGTCTATCACTGGTTCAAGGTATCATTTAAACCACTACATCTTCTATATTATAATGGTGGGGTCTATCACTGGTTCAAGGTATCATTTAAACCACTACATCTTCTATATTATAATGGTGGGGTCTATCACTGGTTCAAGGTATCATTTAAACCACTACATCTTCTATATTATAATGGTGGGGTCTATCACTGGTTCAAGGTATCATTTAAACCACTACATCTTCTATATTATAATGGTGGAGTCTATCACTGGTTCAAGGTATCATTTAAACGATACATCTTCTATATTATAATGGTGGGGTCTATCACTGGTTCAAGGTATCATTTAAACCACTACATCTTCTATATTATAATGGTGGGGTCTATCACTGGTTCAAGGTATCATTTACACCACTACATCTTCTATATTATAATGGTGGGGTCTATCACTGGTTCAAGGTATCATTTAAACTACTACATCTTCTATATTATAATGGTGGGGTCTATCACTGGTTCAAGGTATCATTTAAACCACTACATCTTCTATATTATAATGGTGGGTCTATCACTGGTTCAAGGTATCATTTAAACCACTACATCTTCTATATTATAATGGTGGGGTCTATCACTGGTTCAAGGTATCATTTAAACCACTACATCTTCTATATTATAATGGTGGGGTCTATCACTGGTTCAAGGTATCATTTAAACCACTACATCTTCTATATTATAATGGTGGGGTCTATCACTGGTTCAAGGTATCATTTACCACTACATCTTCTATATTATAATGGTGGGGTCTATCACTGGTTCAAGGTATCATTTAAACCACTACATCTTCTATATTATAATGGTGGGGTCTATCACTGGTTCAAGGTATCATTTAAACCACTACATCTTCTATATTATAATGGTGGGGTCTATCACTGGTTCAAGGTATCATTTAAACGCTACATCTTCTATATTATAATGGTGGGGTCTATCACTGGTTCAAGGTATCATTTAAACCACTACATCTTCTATATTATAATGGTGGGGTCTATCACTGGTTCAAGGTATCATTTAAACAACTACATCTTCTATATTATAATGGTGGGGTCTATCACTGGTTCAAGGTATCATTTAAACCACTACATCTTCTATATTATAATGGTGGGGTCTATCACTGGTTCAAGGTATCATTTAAACCACTACATCTTCTATATTATAATGGTGGGGTCTATCACTGGTTCAAGGTATCATTTAAACCACTACATCTTCTATATTATAATGGTGGGGTCTATCACTGGTTCAAGGTATCATTTAAACCACTACATCTTCTATATTATAATGGTGGGGTCTATCACTGGTTCAAGGTATCATTTAAACCACTACATCTTCTATATTATAATGGTGGGTCTATCACTGGTTCAAGGTATCATTTAAACTACTACATCTTCTATATTATAATGGTGGGGTCTATCACTGGTTCAAGGTATCATTTAAACCACTACATCTTCTATATTATAAGGTCTATCACTGGTTCAAGGTATCATTTAAACCACTACATCTTCTATATTATAATGGTGGGGTCTATCACTGGTTCAAGGTATCATTTAAACCACTACATCTTCTATATTATAATGGTGGGGTCTATCACTGGTTCAAGGTATCATTTAAACCACTACATCTTCTATATTATAATGGTGGGGTCTATCACTGGTTCAAGGTATCATTTAAACCACTACATCTTCTATATTATAATGGTGGGGTCTATCACTGGTTCAAGGTATCAACCACTACATCTTCTATATTATAATGGTGGGGTCTATCACTGGTTCAAGGTATCATTTAAACCACTACATCTTCTATATTATAATGGTGGGGTCTATCACTGGTTCATGGTATCATTTACACCACTACATCTTCTATATTATAATGGGGGTCTATCACTGGTTCAAGGTATCATCACTGGTTTATCATTTACACTACTACATCTTCTATATTATAATGGTGGGGTCTATCACTGGTTCAAGGTATCATTTAAACCACTACATCTTCTATATTATAATGGTGGGTCTATCACTGGTTCAAGGTATCATTTAAACCACTACATCTTCTATATTATAATGGTGGGGTCTATCACTGGTTCAAGGTATCATTTAAACCACTACATCTTCTATATTATAATGGTGGGGTCTATCACTGGTTCAAGGTATCATTTAAACCACTACATCTTCTATATTATAATGGTGGGGTCTATCACTGGTTCAAGGTATCATTTAAACCACTACATCTTCTATATTATAATGGTGGGGTCTATCACTGGTTCAAGGTATCATTTAAACCACTACATCTTCTATATTATAATGGTGGGGTCTATCACTGGTTCAAGGTATCATTTAAACCACTACATCTTCTATATTATAATGGTGGGGTCTATCACTGGTTCAAGGTATCATTTAAACCACTACATCTTCTATATTATAATGGTGGGGTCTATCACTGGTTCAAGGTATCATTTAAACCACTACATCTTCTATATTATAATGGTGGGTCTATCACT
The DNA here is from genome assembly GCF_004210375.1 of Tachypleus tridentatus. Taxonomy (NCBI): domain Eukaryota; kingdom Metazoa; phylum Arthropoda; class Merostomata; order Xiphosura; family Limulidae; genus Tachypleus; species Tachypleus tridentatus. Next base: position 187,120,800 of record NC_134825.1, on the reverse strand, counting down.
GGTTCAAGGTATCATTTAAACAACTACATCTTCTATATTATAATGGTGGGGTCTATCACTGGTTCAAGGTATCATTTACACAACTACATCTTCTATATTATAATGGTGGGGTCTATCACTGGTTCAAGGTATCATTTAAACCACTACATCTTCTATATTATAATGGTGGGGTCTATCACTGGTTCAAGGTATCATTTAAACCACTACATCTTCTATATTATAATGGTGGGGTCTATCACTGGTTCAAGGTATCATTTAAACCACTACATATTCTATATTATAATGGTGGGGTCTATCACTGGTTCAAGGTATCATTTTACATCTTCTATATTATAATGGTGGGGTCTATCACTGGTTCAAGGTATCATTTAAACCAATACATCTTCCATATTATAATGGTGGGTCTATCACTTGTTCAAGGTATAATTTAAACCACTACATTTTCTATATTATAATGGTGGGGTTTATCACTGGTTCAAGGTATCATTTAAACCACTACATCTTCTATATTATAATGGTGGGGTCTATCACTGGTTCAAGGTATCATTTAAACACTACATCTTCTATATTATAATGGTGGGGTCTATCACTGGTTCAAGGTATCATTTAAACTACTACATCTTCTATATTATAATGGTGGGGTCTATCACTGGTTCAAGGTATCATTTAAACCACTACATCTTCTATATTATAATGGTGGGGTCTATCACTGGTTCAAGGTATCATTTAAACCACTACATCTTCTATATTATAATGGTGGGGTCTATCACTTGTTCAAGGTATCATTTAAACCACTACATCTTCTATATTATAATGGTGGGGTCTATCACTGGTTCAAGGTATCATTTAAACCACTACATCTTCTATATTATAATGGTGGGGTCTATCACTGGTTCAAGGTATCATTTACACCACTACATCTTCTATATTATAATGGTGGGGTCTATCACTGGTTCAAGGTATCATTTAAACCACTACATCTTCTATATTATAATGGTGGGGTCTATCACTGGTTCAAGGTATCATTTAAACCACTACATCTTCTATATTATAATGGTGGGGTCTATCACTGGTTCAAGGTATCATTTAAACCACTACATCTTCTATATTATAATGGTGGGGTCTATCACTGGTTCAAGGTATCATTTAAACCACTACATCTTCTATATTATAATGGTGGGGTCTATCACTGGTTCAAGGTATCATTTAAACCACTACATCTTCTATATTATAATGGTGGGGTCTATCACTGGTTCAAGGTATCATTTAAACCACTACATCTTCTATATTATAATGGTGGGGTCTATCACTGGTTCAAGGTATCATTTAAACCACTACATCTTCTATATTATAATGGTGGGGTCTATCACTGGTTCAAGGTATCATTTATCACAAGGTACTACATCTTCTATATTATAATGGTGGGGTCTATCACTGGTTCAAGGTATCATTTAACCACTACATCTTCTATATTATAATGGTGGGGTCTATCACTGGTTCAAGGTATCATTTACACTACTACATCTTCTATATTATAATGGTGGGGTCTATCACTGGTTCAAGGTATCATTTAAACCACTACATCTTCTATATTATAATGGTGGGGTCTATCACTGGTTCAAGGTATCATTTAAACCACTACATCTTCTATATTATAATGGTGGGGTCTATCACTGGTTCAAGGTATCATTTAAACTACTACATCTTCTATATTATAATGGTGGGGTCTATCACTGGTTCAAGGTATCATTTAAACCACTACATCTTCTATATTATAATGGTGGGGTCTATCACTGGTTGGTTCAAGGTACACCACTACATCTTCTATATTATAATGGTGGGGTCTATCACTGGTTCAAGGTATCATTTAAACCACTACATCTTCTATATTATAATGGTGGGGTCTATCACTGGTTCAAGGTATCATTTAAACCACTACATCTTCTATATTATAATGGTGGGGTCTATCACTGGTTCAAGGTATCATTTAAACCACTACATCTTCTATATTATAATGGTGGGGTCTATCACTGGTTCAAGGTATCATTTAAACAACTACATCTTCTATATTATAATGGTGGGGTCTATCACTGGTTCAAGGTATCATTTAAACCACTACATCTTCTATATTATAATGGTGGGGTCTATCACTGGTTCAAGGTATCATTTAAACCACTACATCTTCTATATTATAATGGTGGGGTCTATCACTGGTTCAAGGTATCATTTAAACCACTACATCTTCTATATTATAATGGTGGGGTCTATCACTGGTTCAAGGTATCATTTAAACCACTACATCTTCTATATTATAATGGTGGGGTACATCTTCTATATTATAATGGTGGGGTCTATCACTGGTTCAAGGTATCATTTCACCACTACATCTTCTATATTATAATGGTGGGGTCTATCACTGGTTCAAGGTATCATTTACACTACATCTTCTATATTATAATGGTGGGGTCTATCACTGGTTCAAGGTATCATTTAAACCACTACATCTTCTATATTATAATGGTGGGGTCTATCACTGGTTCAAGGTATCATTTAAACTACTACATCTTCTATATTATAATGGTGGGGTCTATCACTGGTTCAAGGTATCATTTAAACCACTACATCTTCTATATTATAATGGTGGGGTCTATCACTGGTTCAAGGTATCATTTAAACCACTACATCTTCTATATTATAATGGTGGGGTCTATCACTGGTTCAAGGTATCATTTAAACCACTACATCTTCTATATTATAATGGTGGGTCTATCACTGGTTCAAGGTATCATTTAAACTATCACTACATCTTCTATATTATAATGGTGGGTCTATCACTGGTTCAAGGTATCATTTAAACCACTACATCTTCTATATTATAATGGTGGGGTCTATCACTGGTTCAAGGTATCATTTAAACCACTACATCTTCTATATTATAATGGTGGGGTCTATCACTGGTTCAAGGTATCATTTAAACCACTACATCTTCTATATTATAATGGTGGGGTCTATCACTGGTTCAAGGTATCATTTAAACCACTACATCTTCTATATTATAATGGTGGGGTCT
>NC_134825.1:187034691-187117230 GCF_004210375.1 Tachypleus tridentatus | reverse complement strand
ATAATATAGAAGATGTAGTGGTTTAAATGATACCTTGAACCAGTGATAGACCCCACCATTATAATATAGAAGATGTAGTGGTTTAAATGATACCTTGAACCAGTGATAGACCCCACCATTATAATATAGAAGATGTAGTGGTTTAAATGATACCTTGAACCAGTGATAGACCCCACCATTATAATATAGAAGATGTAGTAGTGTAAATGATACCTTGAACCAGTGATAGACCCCACCATTATAATATAGAAGATGTAGTGGTTTAAATGATACCTTGAACCAGTGATAGACCCCACCATTATAATATAGAAGATGTAGTGGTTTAAATGATACCTTGAACCAGTGATAGACCCCACCATTATAATATAGAAGATGTAGTGGTTTAAATGATACCTTGAACCAGTGATAGACCCCACCATTATAATATAGAAGATGTAGTGGTTTAAATGATACCTTGAACCAGTGATAGACCCACCATTATAATATAGAAGATGTAGTGGTTTAAATGATACCTTGAACCAGTGATAGACCCCACCATTATAATATAGAAGATGTAGTGGTTTAAATGATACCTTGAACCAGTGATAGACCCCACCATTATAATATAGAAGATGTAGTGGTTTAAATGATACCTTGAACCAGTGATAGACCCCACCATTATAATATAGAAGATGTAGTGGTTTAAATGATACCTTGAACCAGTGATAGACCCCACCATTATAATATAGAAGATGTAGTGGTTTAAATGATACCTTGAACCAGTGATAGACCCCACCATTATAATATAGAAGATGTAGTGGTTTAAATGATACCTTGAACCAGTGATAGACCCCACCATTATAATATAGAAGATGTAGTGGTTTAAATGATACCTTGAACCAGTGATAGACCCCACCATTATAATATAGAAGATGTAGTGGTTTAAATGATACCTTGAACCAGTGATAGACCCCACCATTATAATATAGAAGATGTAGTGGTTTAAATGATACCTTGAACCAGTGATAGACCCCACCATTATAATATAGAAGATGTAGTTGTGTTTAAATGATACCTTGAACCAGTGATAGACCCCACCATTATAATATAGAAGATGTAGTGGTTTAAATGATACCTTGAACCAGTGATAGACCCCACCATTATAATATAGAAGATGTAGTGGTTTAAATGATACCTTGAACCAGTGATAGACCCCACCATTATAATATAGAAGATGTAGTGGTTTAAATGATACCTTGAACCAGTGATAGACCCCACCATTATAATATAGAAGATGTAGTGGTTTAAATGATACCTTGAACCAGTGATAGACCCCACCATTATAATATAGAAGATGTAGTGGTTTAAATGATACCTTGAACCAGTGATAGACCCCACCATTATAATATAGAAGATGTAGTGGTTTAAATGATACCTTGAACCAGTGATAGACCCCACCATTATAATATAGAAGATGTAGTGGTTTAAATGATACCTTGAACCAGTGATAGACCCCACCATTATAATATAGAAGATGTAGTGGTGTAAATGATACCTTGAACCAGTGATAGACCCCACCATTATAATATAGAAGATGTAGTGGTTTAAATGATACCTTGAACCAGTGATAGACCCCACCATTATAATATAGAAGATGTAGTGGTTTAAATGATACCTTGAACCAGTGATAGACCCCACCATTATAATATAGAAGATGTAGTGGTTTAAATGATACCTTGAACCAGTGATAGACCCCACCATTATAATATAGAAGATGTAGTGGTTTAAATGATACCTTGAACCAGTGATAGACCCCACCATTATAATATAGAAGATGTAGTGGTTTAAATGATACCTTGAACCAGTGATAGACCCCACCATTATAATATAGAAGATGTAGTGGTTTAAATGATACCTTGAACCAGTGATAGACCCCACCATTATAATATAGAAGATGTAGTGGTTTAAATGATACCTTGAACCAGTGATAGACCCCACCATTATAATATAGAAGATGTAGTGGTTTAAATGATACCTTGAACCAGTGATAGACCCCACCATTATAATATAGAAGATGTAGTGGTTTAAATGATACCTTGAACCAGTGATAGACCCCACCATTATAATATAGAAGATGTAGTGTAGTTTAAATGATACCTTGAACCAGTGATAGACCCCACCATTATAATATAGAAGATGTAGTGGTTTAAATGATACCTTGAACCAGTGATAGACCCCACCATTATAATATAGAAGATGTAGTTATAATATAGAAGGTTTAAATGATACCTTGAACCAGTGATAGACCCCACCATTATAATATAGAAGATGTAGTAGTGTAAATGATACCTTGAACCAGTGATAGACCCCACCATTATAATATAGAAGATGTAGTGGTTTAAATGATACCTTGAACCAGTGATAGACCCCACCATTATAATATAGAAGATGTAGTGGTTTAAATGATACCTTGAACCAGTGATAGACCCCACCATTATAATATAGAAGATGTAGTGGTTTAAATGATACCTTGAACCAGTGATAGACCCCACCATTATAATATAGAAGATGTAGTAGTTTAAATGATACCTTGAACCAGTGATAGACCCCACCATTATAATATAGAAGATGTAGTAGTGTAAATGATACCTTGAACCAGTGATAGACCCCACCATTATAATATAGAAGATGTAGTGGTTTAAATGATACCTTGAACCAGTGATAGACCCCACCATTATAATATAGAAGATGTAGTGGTGGATACCTTGAACCAGTGATACCTTGAACCAGTGATAGACCCCACTATTATAATATAGAAGATGTAGTGGTTTAAATGATACCTTGAACCAGTGATAGACCCCACCATTATAATATAGAAGATGTAGTGGTTTAAATGATACCTTGAACCAGTGATAGACCCCACCATTATAATATAGAAGATGTAGTGGTTTAAATGATACCTTGAACCAGTGATAGACCCCACCATTATAATATAGAAGATGTAGTGGTTTAAATGATACCTTGAACCAGTGATAGACCCCACCATTATAATATAGAAGATGTAGTGGTTTAAATGATACCTTGAACCAGTGATAGACCCCACCATTATAATATAGAAGATGTAGTGGTTTAAATGATACCTTGAACCAGTGATAGACCCCACCATTATAATATAGAAGATGTAGTGGTTTAAATGATACCTTGAACCAGTGATAGACCCCACCATTATAATATAGAAGATGTAGTGTTAAATGATACCTTGAACCAGTGATAGACCCCACCATTATAATATAGAAGATGTAGTGGTTTAAATGATACCTTGAACCAGTGATAGACCCCACCATTATAATATAGAAGATGTAGTGGTTTAAATGATACCTTGAACCAGTGATAGACCCCACCATTATAATATAGAAGATGTAGTTATAATATAGTGTTAAATGATACCTTGAACCAGTGATAGACCCCACCATTATAATATAGAAGATGTAGTGGTGTAAATGATACCTTGAACCAGTGATAGACCCCACCATTATAATATAGAAGATGTAGTGGTTTAAATGATACCTTGAACCAGTGATAGACCCCACCATTATAATATAGAAGATGTAGTGGTACCTTGTAAATGATACCTTGAACCAGTGATAGACCCCACCATTATAATATAGAAGATGTAGTGGTTTAAATGATACCTTGAACCAGTGATAGACCCCACCATTATAATATAGAAGATGTAGTGGTTTAAATGATACCTTGAACCAGTGATAGACCCCACCATTATAATATAGAAGATGTAGTGGTTAAATGATACCTTGAACCAGTGATAGACCCCACCATTATAATATAGAAGATGTAGTGGTTTAAATGATACCTTGAACCAGTGATAGACCCCACCATTATAATATAGAAGATGTAGTGGTTTAAATGATACCTTGAACCAGTGATAGACCCCACCATTATAATATAGAAGATGTAGTGGTTTAAATGATACCTTGAACCAGTGATAGACCCCACCATTATAATATAGAAGATGTAGTGGTGTAAATGATACCTTGAACCAGTGATAGACCCCACCATTATAATATAGAAGATGTAGTGGTTTAAATGATACCTTGAACCAGTGATAGACCCCACCATTATAATATAGAAGATGTAGTTGTTTAAATGATACCTTGAACCAGTGATAGACCCACCATTATAATATAGAAGATGTAGTGGTTTAAATGATACCTTGAACCAGTGATAGACCCACCATTATAATATAGAAGATGTAGTGGTTTAAATGATACCTTGAACCAGTGATAGACCCCACCATTATAATATAGAAGATGTAGTGGTTTAAATGATACCTTGAACCAGTGATAGACGCCACCATTATAATATAGAAGATGTAGTGGTTTAAATGATACCTTGAACCAGTGATAGACCCCACCATTATAATATAGAAGATGTAGTGGTTAAATGATACCTTGAACCAGTGATAGACCCCACCATTATAATATAGAAGATGTAGTGGTTTAAATGATACCTTGAACCAGTGATAGACCCCACCATTATAATATAGAAGATGTAGTAGTGTAAATGATACCTTGAACCAGTGATAGACCCCACCATTATAATATAGAAGATGTAGTGGTTTAAATGATACCTTGAACCAGTGATAGACCCCACCATTATAATATAGAAGATGTAGTGGTTTAAATGATACCTTGAACCAGTGATAGACCCCACCATTATAATATAGAAGATGTAGTGGTTTAAATGATACCTTGAACCAGTGATAGACCCCACCATTATAATATAGAAGATGTAGTGGTTTAAATGATACCTTGAACCAGTGATAGACCCCACCATTATAATATAGAAGATGTAGTGGTTTAAATGATACCTTGAACCAGTGATAGACCCCACCATTATAATATAGAAGATGTAGTGGTTTAAATGATACCTTGAACCAGTGATAGACCCCACCATTATAATATAGAAGATGTAGTGGTTTAAATGATACCTTGAACCAGTGATAGACCCCACCATTATAATATAGAAGATGTAGTGTTTTAAATGATACCTTGAACCAGTGATAGACCCCACCATTATAATATAGAAGATGTAGTGGTTTAAATGATACCTTGAACCAGTGATAGACCCACCATTATAATATAGAAGATGTAGTGGTTTAAATGATACCTTGAACCAGTGATAGACCCCACCATTATAATATAGAAGATGTAGTGGTTTAAATGATACCTTGAACCAGTGATAGACCCCACCATTATAATATAGAAGATGTAGTGGTTTAAATGATACCTTGAACCAGTGATAGACCCCACCATTATAATATAGAAGATGTAGTGGTTTAAATGATACCTTGAACCAGTGATAGACCCCACCATTATAATATAGAAGATGTAGTGGTTTAAATGATACCTTGAACCAGTGATAGACCCCACCATTATAATATAGAAGATGTAGTGGTTTAAATGATACCTTGAACCAGTGATAGACCCCACCATTATAATATAGAAGATGTAGTGGTGTAAATGTGGTTTAAATGATACCTTGAACCAGTGATAGACCCACCCATTATAATATAGTAGAAGATGTAGTAGTTTAAATGATACCTTGAACCAGTGATAGACCCCACCATTATAATATAGAAGATGTAGTGGTGTAAATGATACCTTGAACCAGTGATAGACCCCACCATTATAATATAGAAGATGTAGTGGTTTAAATGATACCTTGAACCAGTGATAGACCCCACCATTATAATATAGAAGATGTAGTGGTTTAAATGATACCTTGAACCAGTGATAGACCCCACCATTATAATATAGAAGATGTAGTGGTTTAAATGATACCTTGAACCAGTGATAGACCCCACCATTATAATATAGAAGATGTAGTGGTTTAAATGATACCTTGAACCAGTGATAGACCCCACCATTATAATATAGAAGATGTAGTTGTGTAAATGATACCTTGAACCAGTGATAGACCCCACCATTATAATATAGAAGATGTAGTGTTTAAATGATACCTTGAACCAGTGATAGACCCCACCATTATAATATAGAAGATGTAGTGGTTTAAATGATACCTTGAACCAGTGATAGACCCCACCATTATAATATAGAAGATGTAGTGGTTTAAATGATACCTTGAACCAGTGATAGACCCCACCATTATAATATAGAAGATGTAGTTATAATATAGTTTAAATGATACCTTGAACCAGTGATAGACCCCACCATTATAATATAGAAGATGTAGTGGTTTAAATGATACCTTGAACCAGTGATAGACCCCACCATTATAATATAGAAGATGTAGTGGTTTAAATGATACCTTGAACCAGTGATAGACCCCACCATTATAATATAGAAGATGTAGTGGTTTAAATGATACCTTGAATCAGTGATACACCCCACCATTATAATATAGAAGATGTAGTAGAAGATGTAGTGGTTTAAATGATACCTTGAACCAGTGATAGACCCCACCATTATAATATAGAAGATGTAGTGTAGTGTAAATGATACCTTGAACCAGTGATAGACCCCACCATTATAATATAGAAGATGTAGTGGTGTAAATGATACCTTGAACCAGTGATAGACCCCACCATTATAATATAGAAGATGTAGTGGTTTAAATGATACCTTGAACCAGTGATAGACCCCACCATTATAATATAGAAGATGTAGTGGTTTAAATGATACCTTGAACCAGTGATAGACCCCACCATTATAATATAGAAGATGTAGTAGTGTAAATGATACCTTGAACCAGTGATAGACCCCACCATTATAATATAGAAGATGTAGTGGTTTAAATGATACCTTGAACCAGTGATAGACCCACCATTATAATATAGAAGATGTAGTGGTTTAAATGATACCTTGAACCAGTGATAGACCCCACCATTATAATATAGAAGATGTAGTAGTGTAAATGATACCTTGAACCAGTGATAGACCCCACCATTATAATATAGAAGATGTAGTGGTTTAAATGATACCTTGAACCAGTGATAGACCCCACCATTATAATATAGAAGATGTAGTGGTTTAAATGATACCTTGAACCAGTGATAGACCCCACCATTATAATATAGAAGATGTAGTGGTTTAAATGATACCTTGAACCAGTGATAGACCCCACCATTATAATATAGAAGATGTAGTGGTTTAAATGATACCTTGAACCAGTGATAGACCCCACCATTATAATATAGAAGATGTAGTGGTTTAAATGATACCTTGAACCAGTGATAGACCCCACCATTATAATATAGAAGATGTAGTGGTGTAAATGATACCTTGAACCAGTGATAGACCCCACCATTATAATATAGAAGATGTAGTGGTTTAAATGATACCTTGAACCAGTGATAGACCCCACCATTATAATATAGAAGATGTAGTAGTTTAAATGATACCTTGAACCAGTGATAGACCCCACCATTATAATATAGAAGATGTAGTTGTGTAAATGATACCTTGAACCAGTGATAGACCCCACCATTATAATATAGAAGATGTAGTTGTTTAAATGATACCTTGAACCAGTGATAGACCCCACCATTATAATATAGAAGATGTAGTTATAATATAGAAGTGTAAATGATACCTTGAACCAGTGATAGACCCCACCATTATAATATAGAAGATGTAGTGGTTTAAATGATACCTTGAACCAGTGATAGACCCCACCATTATAATATATAGAAGATGTAGTGGTTTAAATGATACCTTGAACCAGTGATAGACCCCACCATTATAATATAGAAGATGTAGTAGTGTAAATGATACCTTGAACCAGTGATAAACCACCCATTATATATATATAAGAAGTAGTAGTGTAAAAGATACTCGCGAACCAAAGTGACAGACCCCACCATTATATATATAGAAGATGTAGTAGTTTAAATGATACCTTGAACTAGTGATAGAACCTACCATTATAATATAGAAGATGTAGTAGTTTAAATGATACCTTGAACCAGTGATAGACCCCACTATTATAATATAGAAGATGTAGTTGTGTAAATGATACAGTGAACCAGTTATAGACACCTCCATTATAATATAGAAGATATAGTTGTTTAAATGATACCTTGAACCAAAGATAGATTCCACCTACATATAATATAGAAGATGTAGTGGTTTAAATGATACCTTGAACCAGTGATAGACCCTACCATTATAATATAGAAGATGTAGTTGTTTAAATGATACCTTGAACCAGTGATAGACCCCACCATTATAATATAGAAGATGAAGTAGTGTAAATGATACCTTGCAACCAGTGATAGACCCACCATTATAATATAGAAGATGTAGTAGTGTAAATGATACCGTGAACCAGTGATAGACCCCACCATTATAATATAGAATATGTAGTTGAATAACTGATACCTTGAACCAGTAATAGACCTCACCATTATTATATAGAAGATGTAGTAGTGTAACTGATTTTTTGAACCATTGATAAACCCCAATATTATAATATAGAAGATGTAGTTGTTTAAATGATACCTTGAACCAGTGATAGACCCCACCATTATAATATAGAAGATGTAGTGGTGTGTAAGATACCTTGAACCAGTGACAGACCCGCCATTATAATATAGAAGATGTAGTGGTTTAAATGATACCTTGAACCAGTGATAGACCCCACCATTATAATATAGAAGATTGAGTAGTGTAAATGATACCTTGAACCAGTTTGAGACCACACCATTTATAAACATAGAGAACGTAGTATTTAAATATGATACCTTGAACCAGTGTAGACCCACCATTATATTATATAGAGATGAAATGGTTTTAAATGATACCTTGAACCAGTGATAGACCCCACCATTATAATATAGAAGATGTAGTTGTTTAAATGATACCTTGAACAAGTGATAGACCGCACCATTATAATATAGAAGATGTAGTGGTATAAATGATACCTTGAACCAGTGATAGACCCCACAATATAATATAGAAGATGTAGTGGATTAAATGATACCTTGAACCAGTGATAGACCCCACCATTATAATATAGAAGATGTAGTAGTGTAAATGATACCTTGAACCAGTGATAGACCCCACCATTATAATATAGAAGATGTAGTGGTTTAAATGATACCTTGAACCAGTGATAGACCCCACCATTATAATATAGAAGATGTAATGGTTTAAATGATACCTTGAACTGTAGTGATAGACCCCACCATTATAATATAAATAGAAGATGTAGTTGTGTGATAAATGATACCTTGAACCAGTGATAGACCCACCATTATAATATAGAAGATGTAGTGGTTTAAATGATACCTTGAACCAGTGATAGACCCACCATTATAATATAGAAGATGTAGTGGTTTAAATGATACCTTGAACCAGTGATAGACCCCACCATTATAATATAGAAGATGTAGTGGTTTAAATGATACCTTGAACCAGTGATAGACCCACCATTATAATATAGAAGATGTAGTGGTTTAAATGATACCTTGAACCAGTGATAGACCCCACCATTATAATATAGAAGATGTAGTTGTTTAAATGATACCTTGAACCAGTGATAGACCCCACCATTATAATATAGAAGATGTAGTTGTTTAAATGATACCTTGAACCAGTGATAGACCCCACCATTATAATATAGAAGATGTAGTTGTTTAAATGATACCTTGAACCAGTGATAGACCCCACTATTATAATATAGAAGATGTAGTGGTTTAAATGATACCTTGAACCAGTGATAGACCCCACCATTATAATATAGAAGATGTAGTTGTTTAAATGATAACTTGAACCAGTGACAGACCCCACCATTATAATATAGAAGATGTAGTAGTGTAATATGATACCTTGAACCAGTGATAGACCCCACCATTATAATATAGAAGATGTAGTAGTTTAAATGATACCTTGAACCAGTGATAGACCCACACCATTATAATATAGAAGATGTAGTAGTGTTAAATGATACCTTGAACCAGTGATAGACCTCACCATTATTATATAGATGTAGTAGTGTAACTGATACCTTGAACCAGTGATAGACCCCACCATTATAATATAGAAGATGTAGTAGTGTAAATGATACCTTGAACCAGTGATAGACCCCACCATTATAATATAGAAGATGTAGTGGTTTAAATGATACCTTGAACCAGTGATAGACCCTACCATTATAATATAGAAGATGTAGTAGTTTAAATGATACCTTGAACCAGTGATAGACCCTACCATTATAATATAGAAGATGTAGTAGTGTAAATGATACCTTGAACCAGTGATAGACCCCACCATTATAATATAGAAGATGTAGTGGTTTAAATGATACCTTGAACCAGTGATAGACCCACCATTATAATATAGAAGATGTAGTGGTTTAAATGATACCTTGAACCAGTGATAGACCCAACCATTATAATATAGAAGATGTAGTGGTTTAAATGATACCTTGAACCAGTGATAGACCCCACCATTATAATATAGAAGATGTAGTTGTGTAACTGATACCTTGAACCAGTGATAGACCCCACCATTATAATATAGAAGATGTAGTTGTTTAAATGATACCTTGAACCAGTGATAGACCCCACCATTATAATATAGAAGATGTAGTTGTGTAAATGATACCTTGAACCAGTGATAGACCCCACCATTATAATATAGAAGATGTAGTTGTGTAAATGATACCTTGAACCAGTGATAGACCCCACCATTATAATATAGAAGATGTAGTTGTGTAACTGATACCTTGAACCAGTGATAAACCCCACCATTATAATATAGAAGATGTAGTTGTTTAAATGATACCTTGAACCAGTGATAGACCCCACCATTATAATATAGAAGATGTAGTGGTTAAATGATACCTTGAACCAGTGATAGACCCCACCATTATAATATAGAAGATGTAGTGGTTTAAATGATACCTTGAACCAGTGATAGACCCCACCATTATAATATAGAAGATGTAGTGGTTTAAATGATACCTTGAACCAGTGATAGACCCCACCATTATAAAAAAGTAGATGTAGTGGTTTAAATGATACCTTGAACCAGTGATAGACCCCACCATTATAATATAGAAGATGTAGTGGTTTAAATGATACCTTGAACCAGTAATAGACCACACCATTATAATATAGAAGATGTAGTAGTGTAAATGATACCTTGAACCAGTGATAGAACCCACCATTATAATATAGAAGATGTAGTTGTTTAAATGATACCTTGAACCAGTGATAGACCCCACCATTATAATATAGAAGATGTAGTGGTTTAAATGATACCTTGAACCAGTGATAGACCCACCATTATAATATAGAAGATGTAGTAGTGTAAATGATACCTTGAACCAGTGATAGACCCCACCATTATAATATAGAAGATGTAGTGGTTTAAATGATACCTTGAACCAGTGATAGACCCCACCATTATAATATAGAAGATGTAGTTGTGTAACTGATACCTTGAACCAGTGATAGACCCACCATTATAATATAGAAGATGTAGTGGTTTAAATCATACCTTGAACCAGTGATAAACCACACCATTATAATATAGAAGATGTAGTTGTGTAACTGATACCTTGAACCAGTGATAGACCCCACCATTATAATATAGAAGATGTAGTGGTTTAAATGATACCTTGAACCAGTGATAGACCCCACCATTATAATATAGAAGATGTAGTAGTGTAAATGATACCTTGAACCAGTGACAGAACCCACCATTATAATATAGAAGATGTAGTGGTTTAAATGACACCTTGAACCAGTGATAGACTTCCCCATTATAATATAGATGATCTAGTGATTTAAATGATACATCGTACCAGTGATAGACCGCCCCATTATAATATAGAACAATGAGTAGTGTGTAAATGATACCTTGAACCAGTGATAGACCCCACCATTATAATATAGAAGATGTAGTTGTTTAAATGATACCTTGGACAAGTGATGGACCGCACCATTATATTATAGAAGATGTAGAGGTTTAAATGATACCTTGAACCAGTGATAGACCCCACCATTATAATATAGAAGATGTAGTAGTTTAAATGATACCTTGAACCAGTGATAGACCCCACCATTATAATATAGAAGATGTAATGGTTTAAATGATACCTTGAACATGTGATACACCCCACCATTATAATATAGAAGATGTAGTTGTGTAACTGATACCTTGAACCAGTGATAGAACCCACCATTATAATATAGAAGACGTAGTTGTTTAAATGATACTTTGAACCAGTGATAAACCCCAATTTTATGATATAGAAGATGTAATGGTTTAAATGATATTTTGAACCAGTTATAGACCCCACCAAAATAATATAGAAGATGTAGTGGTTTAAATGATATCTTGCACCAGTGATAGACCCCAATATTAAAATAGAGATGTAGTTGTTTAAATGATACCTTGAACCAGTGATAGACCCCACCATTATAATATGGAAGATGTAGTGGTGTAAATGATACCTTGAACAAGTGATACACCCCTGCATTATAATATAGAATATGTAGTGGTTTAAATGATACCTTGAACCAGTGATGGACCGCACCATTATGTTATAGAAGATGTAGTGGTTTAAATGATACCTTGAACCAGTGATAAACTTCACCATTATAATATAGAAGATGTAGTGGATTAAATGATACCTTGAACCAGTGATAGACCCCCCCATTATAATATAGAAGATGTAGTGGTTTAAATGATACCTTGAACCAGTGATAGACCCCACCATTATAATATAGAAGATGTAGTGGTTTAAATGATACCTTGAACCAGTGATAGACCCCACCATTATAATATAGAAGATGTAGTGGTTTAAATGATACCTTGAACCAGTGATAGACCGCACCATTATAATATAGAAGATGTAGTGGTTTAAATGATACCTTGAACCAGTGATAAACTTCACCATTATAATATAGAAGATGTAGTGGATTAAATGATACCTTGAACAAGTGATAGACCCCACCATTATAATATAGTAAATGTAGTGGTTTAAATGATACCTTGAACCAGTGATAGACCCCACCATTATAATATAGAAGATGTAGTTGTTTAAATGATACCTTGGACAAGTGATGGACCGCACCATTATATTATAGAAGATGAAGTGGTTTAAATGATACTTTGAACCATTGATAAACTCCAGCAATATGATATAGAAGATGTAGTGGTTTAAATGATACCTTGAACAAGTGATAGACCCCACCATTATAATATGGAAGATGTAGTGGTATAAATGATACCTTGAACCAGTGATAGACCCCACCATTATAATATAGAAGATGTAGTGGTTTAAATGATACCTTGAACCAGTGATAGACCCCACCATTATAATATAGAAGATGTGATGGTTTAAATGATACCTTGAACCAGTGATAGACCCCACCATTATAATATAGAAGATGTAGTTGTGTAACTGATACCTTGAACCAGTGATAGACCAGAGCATTGTAATAAATAAGATGTAGTTGTAACTGATACCTTGAACCAGTGATAGACCCCACCATTATAATATAGAAGGTGTAGTGGTTTAAATGATACTTTGAACCAGTGATAAACCCCAATATTATGATATAGAAGATGTAGTGGTTTAAATGATATTTTGAACCAGTGATAGATCCCACCAATATAATATAGAAGATGTAGTGGTTTAAATGATACCTTGAACCAGTGATAGACCACACCAATATAATATAGAAGATGTAGTGGTTTAAATGATACCTTGAACCACTGAGAGACTCCACCATTATAGTCCAGAAGATGTAGTGGTTGAAATGATACCTTGAACCAGTGATAGACCCCACCATTATAATATAGAAGATGTAGTGGTTTAAATGATTCCTTAAACCAGTGATAGACCCCACCATTATAATATAGAAGATGTAGTTGTGTAAATGATACCTTGAACCAGTGATAGACCCTACCATTATAATATAGAAGATGTAGTGTTTAAATGATACCTTGAACCACTGAGATACTCCACCATTATAGTCCGAAGATGTAGTGGTTGAAATGATACCTTGAACCAGTGATAAACCCCACCATTATGATATAGAAGATGTAGTGGTTTATATGATACCTTGACAAGTGATAGACCCCACCATTATAATATGGAAGATGTAGTGGTATAAATGATACCTTGAACCAGTGATAGACCCCACCATTATAATATAGAAGATGTAGTAATTTAAATGATACCTTGAACCAGTGATAGACCCCACCATTATAATATAGAAGATGTAATGGTTTAAATGATACCTTGAACCAGTGATACACCCCACCATTATAATATAGAAGATGTAGTTGTGTAACTGATACCTTGAACCAGTGATAGACCCCACCATTATAATATAGAAGATGTAGTGGTTTAAATGATACCTTGAACCAGTGATAGACCACACCATTATAATATAAAGATGTAGTTGTGTAACTGATACCTTGAACCAGTGATAGACCCCACCATTATAATATAGAAGACGTAGTTGTTTAAATGATACTTTGAACCAGTGATAAACCCCAATATTATGATATAGAAGATGTATTGGTGTAAATGATATTTTGAACCAGTTATAGACCCCACCATTATAATATAGAAGATGTAGTGGTTTAAATGATACCTTGAACCAGTGATAGACCCCACCATTATAATATAGAAGATGTAGTTGTTTAAATGATACCTTGAACCAGTGATAGAACCCACCATTATAATATAGAAGATGTAGTTGTTTAAATGATACCTTGAACCAGTGATGGACCCCACTATTTTAATATAGAAGATGTAGTTGTTTATATGATACCTTGAAGCATTTATAGACACCACTATTATAATATAGAAGATGTAGTAGTTTAAATGATACCTGGAACTAGTGATTCTCCACACCATTATAATATAGAAGATGTAGTAGTGTAAATGATACCTTGAACTAGTTATAGATCCCACCATTATAATATAGAAGATGCAGTGGTTTAAATGATACCTTGAACCAGTGATAAACCCCGCCATTATAATATATAAGATGTAGTGGTTTAAATGATACCTTGCACCAGTGATAGTCCATAATATTAAAATAGAGATGTACTTGTTTATATGATACCTTGAACCAGTGATAGACCCCACCATTATAATATAGAAGATGTAGTGATGTAAATGATACCTTGAACCAGTGATACACCCCACCATTATAATATAGAAGATGTAGTGGTTTAAATGATACCTTGAACCAGTGATGGACCGCACCATTATATTATAGAAGATGTAGTGGTTTAAATGATACCTTGAACCAGTGATAGACCCACCATTATAATATAGAAGATGTAGTAGTGTAAATGATACCTTGAACCAGTGACAGAACCCACCATTATAATATAGAAGATGTAGTGGTTTAAATGATACCTTGAACCAGTGATAGACCCCACCATTATAATATAGAAGATGTAGTGGTTTAAATGATACCTTGAACCAGTGATAGACCCCACCATTATAATATAGAAGATGTAGTGGTTTAAATGATACCTTGAACCAGTGATAGACCCCACCATTATAATATAGAAGATGTAGTGGTTTAAATGATACCTTGAACCAGTGATGGACCGCACCATTATATTATAGAAGATGTAGTGGTTTAAATGATACCTTGAACCAGTGATAAACTTCACCATTATAATATAGAAGATGTAGTGGTTTAAATGATACCTTGAACCAGTGATAGACCCCACCATTATAATATAGAAGATATAGTGGTTTAAATGATACCTTGAACCAGTGATAGACCACACCATTGTAATAAATAAGATGTAGTTGTGTAACTGATACCTTGAACCAGTGATAGACCCCACTATTATAATATAGAAGATGTAGTTGTTTAAATGATACTTTGAACCAGTGATAAACCCCAATATTATGATATAGAAGATGTAGTGGTTTAAATGATATTTTGAACCAGTGATAGATCCCACCAATATAATATAGAAGATGTAGTAGTGTAAATGATACCTTGAACCAGTGATAGACCCCACCATTATAATATAGAAGATGTAGTGGTTTAAATGATACCTTGAACCAGTGATAGACCCCACCATTATAATATAGAAGATGTAGTAGTGTAAATGATACCATGAACAAGTGATGGACCGCACCATTACGTTATAGAAGATGTAGTGGTTTAAATGATACATTGAACCAGTGAGATACCTCACCATTATAATATAGAAGAAGTAGTAGTGTAAATGATACCGTGAACTAGTGACAGACCCCACCATTATAATATAGAAGATGTATCGTTGAAATGATACCATGAACCAGTGATAGAACTCACCATTATAATATAGAAGATGTAGTGGTTTAAATGATACCTTTAACCAGTGATAGGCCCGAACATTATAATATAGAAGATGTAGTTGTGTATCTGATACCTTGAACCAGTGATAGACCCCACCATTAAAATATAGAAGATGTAGTGGTTTAAATGATACCTTGAACCAGTGATAGACCCCACCATTATAATATAGAAGATGTAGTGGTTAAATGATACCTTGAACCAGTGATAGACCCCACCATTATAATATAGAAGATGTATCGTTTAAATGATACCTTGAACCAGTGATAGAACTCACCATTATAATATAGAAGATGTAGTGGTTTAAATGATACCTTGAACCAGTGATAGACCCCACCATTATAATATAGAAGATGTAGTTGTGTAAATGATACCTTGAACCAGTGATAGACCCCACCATTATAATATAGAAGATGTAGTGGTTTAAATGATACCTTGAACCAGTGATAGACCCCACCATTATAATATAGAAGATGTAGTTGTTTAAATGATACCTTGAACCAGTGATAGACACCACTATTATAATATAGAAGATGTAGTGGTTTAAATGATACCTTGAACCAGTGATTGACCACACCATTATAATATAGAAGATGTAGTAGTGTAAATGATACCTTGAACTAGTGATAGACTCCACAATTATAATAAAGAAGATGTAGTAGTGTAACTGATACCTTGAACCAGTGATAGACCCCACCATTATAATATAGAAGATGTAGTTGTGTAAATGATACCTTGAACCAGTGATAGACCCCACCATTATAATATAGAAGATATAGTTGTTTAACTGAGACGTTGAACCAGTGATAGACCCCACCATTATAATATAGCAGATGTAGTGGTTTAAATGATACCTTGAACCAGTTAGGGACCCCACCATTATAATATAGAAGATGTAATTGTTTAAATGATACCTTGAACCAGTGATAGACACCACCATTATAATATAGAAGATGTAGTAGTGTAAATGATATTTTCAACCAGTGATAGACCCCACCATTATAATATAGAAGATGTAGTGGTTTAAATGATACCTTGAACCAGTGATAGACCCCACGATTTTAATACAGAAGATGTAGTTCTATAAATGATACCTTGAATCAGTGATAGACCCAACAATTATAATATAGAAGATGTAGTGGTTTAAATGATACCTTCAACCAGTGATAGACCCCACCATTATAATATAGAAGATGTTGTAGTGTAACTAATACCTTGAATCAGTGATAGATCCCACCATTATAATATAGAATATGTAGTTGAATAACTGATACCTTGAACCAGTAATAGACCTCACCATTATAATATAGAAGATGTAGTAGTGTAACTGATTCCTTGAACCAGTGATAGACTTCACCATTATAATATAGAATATGTATCCTTTAAATGATACCTTGAACCACTGAGAGACTCCACCATTATAGTACGAAGATGTAGTGGTTTAAATGATACTTGAACCAATGATAGACCCCACAATTATAATATAGTAGATGTAGTTGTTTGAATGTTACTTTGAACCTGTGAGAGACCCCACTATTATAATATAGAAGATGTAGTTTTGTAACTGATACCTTGAACCAGTGATAAACCCCACCATTATAATATAGAAGATGTAGTAGTGTAACTGATACCTTGAACCAGTGATAGACACCACCATTATAATATAGAAGATGTAGTGTGTAAATGATACCTTGAACCAGTGATAGACCCCACCATTATAATATAGAAGATGTAGTTGTGTAACTGATACCTTGAACCAGTGATGGACCCCACCATTATAATATAGAAGATGTAGTTGTTTAAATGATACCTTGAACCAGTGATAGACACCACCATTATAATATAGAAGATGTAGTGGTTTAAATGATACCTTGAACCAGTGATAGACCCCACCATTATAATATAGAAGATGTAGTGGTTTAAATGATACCTTGAACCAGTGATAGACCTCACCATTATAATATAGAAGATGTAGTGGTTTAAATGATACCTTGAACCAGTGATAGACCCCACCATTATAATATAGAAGATGTAGTGGTTTAAATGATACCTTGAACCAGTGATAGACCACACCATTATAATATAGAAGATGTAGTAGTGTAACTGATACCTTGAACCAGTGATAGACACCACCATTATAATATAGAAGGTGTAGTGGTTTAAATGATATTTTGAACCAGTGATAAACCCCAATATTATGATATAGAAGATGTAGTGGTTTAAATGATATTTTGAACCAGTGATGGAACGCACCATTACATTATAGAAGATGAAGTGGTTTAAATGATACTTTGAACCATTGATAAACTCCAGCAATATAATATAGAAGATGAAGTGGTTTATATGATACCTTGACAAGTGATAGACCCCACCATTATAATATAGAAGATGTAGTGGTTTAAATGATACCTTGAACCAGTGATGGACCGCACCATAATGATATAGAAGATATAGTGGTTTAAATGATACCTTGAACCAATGATAAACTTCACCATTATAATATAGAAGATGTAGTGGATTAAATGATACCTTGAACCAGTGATACACCCCACCATTATAATATAGAAGATGTAGTTGTGTAACTGATACCTTGAACCAGTGATAGACCCCACCATTATAATATAGAAGATGTAGTGGTTTAAATGATACCTTGAACCAGTGATAGACCACACCATTATAATATAGAAGATGTAGTTGTGTAACTGATACCTTGAACCAGTGATAGACCCCACCATTATAATATAGAAGATGTAGTTGTTTAAATGATACCTTGAAACAGTGATAAACCCCAATATTATGATATAGAAGATATAGTGGTTTAAATGATATTTTGAACCAGTGATAGACCCCACCAATATAATATAGAAGATGTAGTGGTTTAGTGATGCGATGAACCAGTGATATACCCCACTATTAAAATATAGAAGATGTAATTGTTTAAATGATACCTTGAACCAGTGATAAATCCCAATATTATAATATAGAAGATGTAGTAGTGTAAATGATATTTTGAACCAGTGATAGACCCCACCATTATAATATAGAAGATGTAGTGGTTTAAATGATACCTTGAACCAGTGATAGACCCCACCATTATAATATAGAAGATGTAATGGTTTAAATGATACCTTGAACCAGTGATAGACCCCACCATTATAATATAGAAGATGTAGTTGTGTAACTGATACCTTGAACCAGTGATAGACCCCACCATTATAATATAGAACATGTAGTAGTGTAAATGATACCTTGAACCAGTGATAGACCCTCCATTATAATATAGAAGATGTAGTGGTTTAAATGATACCTTGAACCAGTGATGGACCGCACCATTATATTATAGAAGATGAAGTGGTTTAAATGATACCTTGAACCAGTGATAAACCCAACCATTATAATATAGAAGATGTAGTTGTTTAAATGATACCTTGAACAAGTGATTAAACCACCATTATAATATAGAAGATGTAGTAGTGTAAATGATACCTTGAACCAGAGATAGACCCCACCATTATAATATAGAAGATGTAGTTTTGTAAATGATACCTTGAACCAGTGATAGATTTCACCATTATAATATAGATGATCTAGTTGTTTAAATGATACCTTGAACCAGTGATAGACCGCCCATTATAATATAGAACATGTTGTAGTGTAAATGATACCTTGAACTAGTGATAAACCCAACCATTATAATATTAAAGATGTAGTGGTTTAAATGATACCTTGAACAAGTGATACACCCCACCATTATAATATAGAATATGTAGTGGTTTAAATGATACCTTGAACTAGTGATAAACCCCTCCATTATAATATAGAATATGTAGTGGTTTAAATGATACCTTGAACCAGTGATGGACCGCACTATAATGATATAGAAGATATAGTGGTTTAAATGATACCTTGAACCAATGATAAACTTCACCATTATAATATAGAAGATGTAGTGGATTAAATGATACCTTGAACAAGTGATAGACCCCACCATTATAATATAGAAGATGTAGTGGTTTAAATGATATTTTGAACAGTGATAGACCCCATCATTATAATATAGAAGATGTAGTAGTGTAAATGATACCGTGAACTAGTGACAGACTACACCATTATAATATAGTAGATGTAGTGGTTTAAATGATACCTTGAACCAGTGATGGACCGCACCATTATATTATAGAAGATGAAGTGGTTTAAATGATACCTTGAACTAGTGATAAACCCAAAGTTATAATATAGAAGATGTAGTGGTTTAAATGATACCTTGAACAAGTGATGGAACCACCATTAAAATATAGAAGATGTAGTAGTTTAAATGATACCTTGAACCAATGATAGACCCCACCATTATAATATAAAAGATGTAATAGTGTAAATGATACCGTGAACTAGTGACAGACTACTCCATTATAATATAGAAGATTTATCGTTTAAATGATACCATGAACCAGTGATAGAACTCAGCATTATAATATAGAAGATGTAGTGGTTTAAATGATACCTTTAACCAGTGATAGACCCCACCATAATAATATAGAAGATATAGTTGTTTGAATGATACCTTGTACCAGTGATGGACACTTACTATTTTAATATAGAAGATGTAGTTGTTTAAATGATACCTTGAAGCATTTATAGACACCACCATTATAATATAGAAGATTTAGTGGTTTAAATGATACCTTGAACCAGTGATAGACCACACCATTGTAATAAATAAGATGTAGTTGTTTAACTGATACCATGAACTAGTGATAGACCCAACTATTATAATATAGAAGACGTAGTTGTTTAAATGATACTTTGAACCAGTGATAAACCCCAATGTTATGATATAGAAGATGTAGTGGTTTAAATGATATTTTGAACCAGTGATAGACCCCACCAATATAATATAGAAGATGTAGTGGTTTAAATGATACCATGAAACAGTGATAGACCCCACCAGTATAATATAGAAGATGTAGTTTTGTAAATGACACCTTGACAAGTGATAGATTTCACCATTATAATATAGATGATCTAGATGTTTAAATGATACCTTGCACCAGTGATAGACCGCCCCATTATAATATAGAACATGTTGTAGTGCAAATGATACCTTGAACCAGTGATAGACCCCCTCCATTATAATATAGAACATGTAGTGGTTTAAATGATACCTTGAACCAGTGATGGACCGCACCATTATATTATAGAAGATGAAGTGGTTTAAATGATACCTTGAACCAGTGATAAACCCAACCATTATAATATAGAAGATGTAGTTGTTTAAATGATACCTTGAACAAGTGATGGAACCACCATTATAATATAGAAGATGTAGTAGTGTAAATGATACCTTGAACCAGAGACAGACCCAGCCATTATAGTATAGAAGATGCAGTTTTGTAAATGACACCTTGACAAGTGATAGATTTCACCATTATAATATAGATGATCTAGTGGTTTAAATGATACCTTGCACCAGTGATACACCGCCCCATTATAATATAGAACATGTTGTAGTTTAAATGATACCTTGAACTAGTGATAAACCCAACCATTATAATATAGAAGATGTAGTGGTTTAAATGATACCTTGAAGAAGTGATACACCCCTCCATTATAATATAGAATATGTAGTGGTATAAATGATACCTTGAACAAGTGATGGACCGCACCATAATGATATAGAAGATATAGTGGTTTAAATGATACCTTGAACCAATGATAAACTTCACCATTATAATATAGAAGATGTAGTGGATTAAATGATACCTTGAACAAGTGATAGACCCCACCATTATAATATAGAAGATGTAGTAGTGTAAATGATACCGTGAACTAGTGACAGACTACACCATTATAATATAGTAGATGTAGTGGTTTAAATGATACCTTGAACCAGTGATGAACCGCACCATTATATTATAGAAGATGATGTGGTTTAAATGATACCTTGAACTAGTGATAAACCCAACCATTATAATATAGAAGATGTAGTGGTTTAAATGATACCTTGAACAAGTGATGGAACCGCCATTAAAATATAGAAGATGTAGTAGTTTAAATGATACCTTGAACCAATGATAGACCCCACCATTATAATATAGAAGATGTAGTAGTGTAAATGATACCGTGAACTAGTGACAGACTACACCATTATAATATAGAAGATTTATCGTTTAAATGATACCATGAACCAGTGATAGAACTCAGCATTATAATATAGAAGATGTAGTGGTTTAAATGATACCTTTAACCAGTGATAGACCCCACCATAATAATATAGAAGATATAGTTGTTTGAATGATACCTTGTACCAGTGATGGACACTTACTATTTTAATATAGAAGATGTAGTTGTTTAAATGATACCTTGAAGCATTTATAGACACCACCATTATAATATAGAAGATTTAGTGGTTTAAATGATACCTTGAACCAGTGATAGACCACACCATTGTAATAAATAAGATGTAGTTGTGTAACTGATACCATGAACTAGTGATAGACCCAACTATTATAATATAGAAGACGTAGTTGTTTAAATGATACTTTGAACCAGTGATAAACCCCAATGTTATGATATAGAAGATGTAGTGGTTTAAATGATATTTTGAACCAGTGATAGACCCCACCAATATAATATAGAAGATGTAGTGGTTTAAATGATACCTTGAAACAGTGATAGACCCCACCATTATAATATAGAAGATGTAGTTTTGTAAATGACACCTTGAACCAGTGATAGATTTCACCATTATAATATAGATGATCTAGATGTTTAAATGATACCTTGCACCAGTGATAGACCGCCCCATTATAATATAGAACATGTTGTAGTGCAAATGATACCTTGAACCAGTGATAGACCCCTCCATTATAATATAGAAGATGTAGTGGTTTAAATGATACCTTGAACCAGTGATGGACCGCACCATTATATTATAGAAGATGAAGTGGTTTAAATGATACCTTGAACTAGTGATAAACCCCTCCATTATAATATAGAATATGTAGTGGTTTAAATGATACCTTGAACCAGTGATGGACCGCACTATAATGATATAGAAGATATAGTGGTTTAAATGATACCTTGAACCAATGATAAACTTCACCATTATAATATAGAAGATGTAGTGGATTAAATGATACCTTGAACAAGTGAAAGACCCCACCATTATAATATAGTAGATGTAGTGGTTTAAATGATATTTTGAACAGATGATAGACCCCATCATTATAATATAGAAGATGTAGTAGTGTAAATGATACCGTGAACTAGTGACAGACTACACCATTATAATATAGTAGATGTAGTGGTTTTAATGATACCTTGAACCAGTGATGGACCGCACCATTATATTATAGAAGATGAAGTGGTTTAAATGATACCTTGAACTAGTGATAAACCCAAAGTTATAATATAGAAGATGTAGTGGTTTAAATGATACCTTGAACAAGTGATGGAACCACCATTAAAATATAGAAGATGTAGTAGTTTAAATGATACCTTGAACCAATGATAGACCCCACCATTATAATATAAAAGATGTAATAGTGTAAATGATACCGTGAACTAGTGACAGACTACACCATTATAATATAGAAGATTTATCGTTTAAATGATACCATGAACCAGTGATAGAACTCAGCATTATAATATAGAAGATGTAGTGGTTTAAATGATACCTTGAACCAGTGATAGACCCCACCATAATAATATAGAAGATATAGTTGTTTGAATGATACCTTGTACCAGTGATGGACACTTACTATTTTGATATAGAAGATGTAGTTGTTCAAATGATACCTTGAAGCATTTATAGACACCACTATTATAATATAGAAGATGTAGTGGTTTAAATGATACCTTGAACCAGTGATAGACCCCACCATTATAATATAGAAGATGTAGTAGTGCAAATGATACCTTCAACCAGTGATAGACCCACCATTATAATATAGAAGATGTAGTTGTGTAAATGATACCTTGAACCAGAGACAGACCCCACCATTATAGTATAGAAGATGTAGTTTTGTAAA
The DNA here is from genome assembly GCF_004210375.1 of Tachypleus tridentatus. NCBI lineage: Eukaryota > Metazoa > Arthropoda > Merostomata > Xiphosura > Limulidae > Tachypleus > Tachypleus tridentatus. The sequence continues at coordinate 187,092,846 of NC_134825.1, read as the reverse complement.
TGACACCTTGAACCAGTGATAGACTTCACTATTATAATACAGATGATCTAGTGGTTTAAATGATGCATTGATCCAGTGATAGACCCCACCATTATAATATAGAAGATGTAGTAGTGTAAATGATACCTTGAACCAGTGATACACCCCTCCATTATAATATAGAATATGTAATGGTTTAAATGATACCTTGAACAAGTGATGGAACCACCATTATAATATAGAAGATGAAGTAGTTTAAATGATACCTTGAACCAGTGATAGACCGCACCATTATATTATAGAAGATGAAGTGGTTTAAATGATACCTTGAACTAGTGATAAACCCAACCATTATAATATAGAAGATGTAGTTGTTTAAATGATACCTTGAACAAGTGATGGAACCACCATTATAATATTGAAGATGTAGTAGTGTAAATGATACCTTGAACCAGAGACAGACCCCGCCATTATAGTATAGAAGATGTAGTTTTGTAAATGACACCTTAAAAAGTGATAGATTTCACCATTATAATATAGATGATCTAGTGGTTTAAATGATACCTTGTACCAGTGATAGACCGCCCCATTATAATATAGAACATGTTGTAGTGTAAATGATACCTTGAACCAGTGATAGACCCCACCATTATAATATAGAAGATGTAGTGGTTTAAATGATACCTTGAACCAGTGATGGACCGCACCATTATATTATAGAAGATGAAGTGGTTTAAATGATACCTTGAACCAGTGATAAACCCAACCATTATAATATAGAAGATGTAGTTGTTTAAATGATACCTTGAACAAGTGATTAAACCACCATTATAATATAGAAGATGTAGTAGTGTAAATGATACCTTGAACCAGAGACAGACCCCGCCATTATAGTATAGAAGATGCAGTTTTGTAAATGACACCTTGACAAGTGATAGATTTCACCATTATAATATAGATGATCTAGTTGTTTAAATGATACCTTGCACCAGTGATAGACCGCCCCATTATAATATAGAACATGTTGTAGTGTAAATGATACCTTGAACTAGTGATAAACCCAACCATTATAATATTAAAGATGTAGTGGTTTAAATGATACCTTGAACAAGTGATACACCCCTCCATTATAATATAGAATATGTAGTGGTTTAAATGATACCTTGAACCAGTGATGGACCGCACTATAATGATATAGAAGATATAGTGGTTTAAATGATACCTTGAACCAATGATAAACTTCACCATTATAATATAGAAGATGTAGTGGATTAAATGATACCTTGAACAAGTGAAAGACCCCACCATTATAATATAGTAGATGTAGTGGTTTAAATGATATTTTGAACAGATGATAGACCCCATCATTATAATATAGAAGATGTAGTAGTGTAAATGATACCGTGAACTAGTGACAGACTACACCATTATAATATAGTAGATGTAGTGGTTTAAATGATACCTTGAACCAGTGATGGACCGCACCATTATATTATAGAAGATGAAGTGGTTTAAATGATACCTTGAACTAGTGATAAACCCAAAGTTATAATATAGAAGATGTAGTGGTTTAAATGATACCTTGAACAAGTGATGGAACCACCATTAAAATATAGAAGATGTAGTAGTTTAAATGATACCTTGAACCAATGATAGACCCCACCTTTATAATATAAAAGATGTAATAGTGTAAATGATACCGTGAACTAGTGACAGACTACTCCATTATAATATAGAAGATTTATCGTTTAAATGATACCATGAACCAGTGATAGAACTCAGCATTATAATATAGAAGATGTAGTGGTTTAAATGATACCTTTAACCAGTGATAGACCCCACCATAATAATATAGAAGATATAGTTGTTTGAATGATACCTTGTACCAGTGATGGACACTTACTATTTTAATATAGAAGATGTAGTTGTTTAAATGATACCTTGAAGCATTTATAGACACCACTATTATAATATAGAAGATGTAGTGGTTTAAATGATACCTTGAACCAGTGATAGACCCCACCAATATAATATAGAAGATGTAGTAGTGCAAATGATACCTTCAACCAGTGATAGACCCACCATTATAATATAGAAGATGTAGTTGTGTAAATGATACCTTGAACCAGAGACAGACCCCACCATTATAGTATAGAAGATGTAGTTTTGTAAATGACACCTTGAACCAGTGATAGACTTCACTATTATAATACAGATGATCTAGTGGTTTAAATGATGCCTTGATCCAGTGAGAGACCCCACCATTATAATATAGAAGATGTAGTAGTGTAAATGATACCTTGAACAAGTGATACACCCCTCCATTATAATATAAAATATGTAATGGTTTAAATGATACCTTGAACAAGTGATGGAACCACCTTTATAATATTGAAGATGTAGTAGTGTAAATGATACCTTGAACCAGAGACAGACCCCGCCATTATAGTATAGAAGATGTAGTTTTGTAAATGACACCTTGACAAGTGATAGATTTCACCATTATAATATAGATGATCTAGTGGTTTAAATGATACCTTGCACCAGTGATAGACCGTTCCATTATAATATAGAACATGTTGTAGTGTAAATGATACCTTGAACCAGTGATAGACCCCTCCATTATAATATAGAACATGTAGTGGTTTAAATGATACCTTGAACCAGTGATGGACCGCACCATTATATTATAGAAGATGAAGTGGTTTAAATGATACCTTGAACTAGTGATAAACCCAACCATTATAATATAGAAGATGTAGTTGTTTAAATGATACCTTGAACAAGTGATGGAACCACCATTATAATATAGAAGATGTAGTAGTGTAAATGATACCTTGAACCAGAGACAGACCCCGCCATTATAGTATAGAAGATGCAGTTTTGTAAATGACACCTTGACAAGTGATAGATTTCACCATTATAATATAGATGATCTAGTGGTTTAAATGATACCTTGCACCAGTGATACACCGCCCCATTATAATATAGAACATGTTGTAGTTTAAATGATACCTTGAACCAGTGATAAACCCCAATATTATAATATAGAAGATGTAGTGGTTTAAATGATATTTTGAACCAGTGATAGACCCCACCAATATAATATAGAAGATGTAGTGGTTTAAATGATACCTTGAACCAGTGATTGACCCCACCATTATAATATAGAAGATGTAGTTGATTAAATGATACCTTGAACCAGTGATGGACCGCACCATTATAATATAGAAGATGTATCGTTTAAATCATACCTTGAACCAGTCAGAGACTCCACCATTATAGTATAGAAGATGTAGTGGTACAAATGATACCTTGAACCAATGAGAGACTCCACCATTATAGTATAGAAGATGTAGTGGTACAAATGATACCTTGAACCAGTGATAGACCCCACCATTATAATATAGATGATCTAGTGGTTTAAATGATACCTTGAACCAGTGATAGACCCCACCATTATAATATAGAAGATGTAGTAGTGTAACTGATACCTTGAACCAGTGATAGACCTCACCATTATAATATAGAAGATGTAGTAGTGTAAATGATACCTTGAACCAGAGATAGACCTCACCATTATAATATAGAAGATGTAGTTTTGTAAATGACACCTTGAACCAGTGATAGACTTCACTATTATAATACAGATGATCTAGTGGTTTAAATGATACCTTGATCCAGTGATAGATTCCACCATTATAATATAGAAGATGTAGTAGTGTAAATGATACCTTGAACCAGTGATACACCCCTCCATTATAATATAGAATATGTAGTGGTTTAAATGATACCTTGAACCAGTGATGGACCGCACCATTATATTATAGAAGATGAAGTGGTTTAAATGATACCTTGAACAAGTGATGGAACCACCATTATAATATAGAAGATGTAGTAGTTTAAATGATATTTTGAACCAGTGATAGCCCCACCTTTATAATATAGAAGATGTATCGTTTAAATGATACCTTGAACCAGTGAGAGACTCCACCATTATAGTATAGAAGATGTAGTGGGTTAAATGATACCTTAAACCAGTGATGGACTGCACCATTATATTATAAAAGATGTAGTGGTTTGAATGATACCTTGAACAAGTGATAGACCCAACCATTATAATATAGTAGATGTAGTGGTTTAAATGATACCTTGAACCAGTGATAAACCCCACCATTATAATATAGAAGATGTATCGTTTAAATGATACCTTGAACCATCGAGATACTCCACCATTATAGTATAGAAGATGTAGTGGTACAAATGATACCTTGAACCAGTGATAGACTTCACCATTATAATATAGATGATCTAGTGGTTTAAATGATACCTTGAACCAGTGATAGACCCCACCATTATAATATAGAAGATGTAGTAGTGTAAATGATACCTTGAACCAGTGATACACCCCACCATTATAATATAGAATATGTAGTGGTTTAAATGATACCTTGAACCAGAGACAGACCCCACCATTATAGTATAGAAGATGAAGTGGTTTAAATGATACCTTGAACTAGTGATAATCCCAACCATTATAATATAGAAGATGTAGTGGTTTAAATGATATCTTGAACAAGTGATGGAACCACCATTATAATATAGAAGATGTAGTGGTTTAAATGATACCTTGAACCAGTGATAGACCCCACCATTATAATATAGAAGATGTATCGTTTAAATGATACCTTGAACCAGTGAGAGACTCCACCATTATAGTATAGAAGATGTAGTGGTTTAAATGATACCTTGAACCAGTGATAGACCCGACCATTATAATATAGAAGATGTAGTTGTGTAACTGATACCTTTAACCAGTGATAGACCCCACCATTATAATATAGAAGATATTGTTGTTTGAATGATACCTTGAACCAGTGATAGACCCCACCATTATAATATAGAAGATGTATTTGAGTAACTGATACCTTGAACCAGTGATGGACCCCACCATTGTAATATAGAAGATGTAGTGGTTTAAATGATACCTTGAACCAGTGATAGACCCCACCTTTACAATATAGTAGATGTTGTGGTTTAAATGATACCTTGAACCAGTGATAGACCCCACCATTGTAATATAGAAGATGTAGTGGTTTAAATGATACCTTGAACCAGTGATAGATCCCACTTTTACAATATAGTAGATGTAGTGGTTTAAATGATACCTTGAATATGTGATAGACGTCACCATTATAATATAGAAGATGTAGTTGTTTAAATGATACCTTGAACCAGTAATAAACCCCACTATTATAATATAGAAGATGTAGTGGTTTAAATGATACCTTTAACCAGTGATTGACCCCACCATTATAATATAGAAGATGTAGTTGATTAAATGATACCTTGAACCAGTGATAGACCCAACCATTATAATATAGAAGATGTAGTGGTTTAAATGATACCTTGAACCAGTGATAGACCCCACCATTATAATATAGAAGATGTAGTGGTTTAAATGACTCGGTAAAAGAGGAAAAGGAAAATTTATTGTCAATTTATAAGGGACATTGTTGATATTTGAGTGGATTATTAACTTACGTAATAGCAAGGTGAATCAATAACGTATGTAATAAAGTAAAACAATGGGAATCACCAGTTTGTATATTACAGTAAAAACAACTTTAATCAGTAATTTATGTGGTGAATTAAAAACGAAGTGAATTAGTATCTTACGTAATAAAGTAAAAGCAGTTCATATGTAACGTACGTGGTAAAAAGAATAGATTTTCAGGGTCAGTAGTTTGTATTTTTGTGTATGTTGTTTCTTATATCAAAGTAACTTTGGGCTATCTGCTGAGTACACTGAGGGGAACCGAACCCCTGATTTTAGTATTGTATATACGTAGATTTCCCGCTGAGGTTAATAGTTCTCAGTGCGTTAACTTACAAGGCTAAATTTAATGTTCGACTCCTCGCACTGGATCGATTTCTTAGTATGTAGATATGTGTTAAGCCCTCATTATCAATGTTTGTTTATTTTGAATTTCCCGCAAAGCTTCACGAGGGCTATCTACTCTAGCCCTTCCAAATTTAGCAGTGAAAGACTGGAGGGAAAGTTGCTACTCGTTGTCGTCCACTTGGGCTACTCTCTTACCATAGAATAGTGCGATTGACAGTTATAGAATAACACCTTCACGGACGAAATAGCGAGCATAAACACGCGACCCTCAGATTACGAGTCGATCGCCGTAACCATCTGGCTATTCCTACGTAGATCAATAATTCCATTATAAAATGATAAGTTTGTATCTGGATCTTTAATAATATACGTAATAAATACACATTATAAATCGATAATTCACGCAGTAGAGGGAAATAAATATTTAACTCGTTTTCTCTTCTTATAGTCAGAGACGTTCTACATAATGTATTAAAACCGTGAAAACAAAGTTTTACATGTTTTAAATGTTTCTATTTCTCTTAAAGCTACACAATTCTCTGTTCATAGCGGGCAATGAAACTATATTTTTAGTTTTATTAAGCTCTTATATTCACCACATAGGCATATGAAGGCATTTATTTAACCCTCTGGTGTCCTTGCCCAAATTATTTTCTGAATAATTAATAAATTTGGTTTGAAGCTAAGTGAATTATGCCCTCTGTCTGATGGTACTTTTCGTATTAGTTTTATTTCTAAAATTATGCTTTTATAACTTGTATCCAGACATGTAGCACTAAAATTATGCTTTTATGAGTTGTATCCAGATATGTAGCTCTAAAACTATGCTTTTATGAGTTGTATCCAGATATGTAGCTCTAAAATTATGCTTTTATAAGTTGTATCCAGACATGTAGCTCTAAAATTATGCTTTTATAAGTTGTATCCAGACATGTAGCACTAAAATTATGCTTTTATAATTTGTATCCAGACATGTAGCACTAAAATTATGCTTTTATGCATTGTATCCAGATATGTAGCTCTAAAATTATGCTTTTATGAGTTGTATCCAGACATGTAGCTCTAAAATTATGCTTTTATAAGTTGTATCCAGACATGTAGCACTAAAATTATGCTTTTATAATTTGTATCCAGACATGTAGCACTAAAATTATGCTTTTATGCATTGTATCCAGATATGTAGCTCTAAAATTATGCTTTTATGAGTTGTATCCAGATATGTAGCACTAAAATTATGCTTTTATCAGTTGTATCCAGACATGTAGCACTAAAATTATGCTTTTATGAGTTGTATCCAGACATGTAGCACTAAAATTATGCTTTTATAAATTGTATCCAGACATGTAGCACTAAAATTATGCTTTTATAAGTTGTATCCAGACATCTAGCACTAAAATTATGCTTTTATAAGTTGTATCCAGACATGTAGCACTAAAATTATGCTTTTATAAGTTGTATCCAGACATGTAGCTCTACCTCTTTCTCGATACCAACCCATCATTACCATGGGTTCCTTTAATTGTATTTAAAGTAAACTCTGACTTTAAGGTACCATATCCACAGAAGGTTAAAATAGATACATCATCGTGAATACAACATGGAGTGGAAAAAGGCTTAATACTTAGTAATATCTTACGTGTAATACATAGTGAAAAGATCTTAAAATACAGATTATATATATTTAAAGAAAAGTACTGAGACATCTTTTACACAATAAAAATCGGTTTTCTAAAGAACGATTTGTGGATTCATCTTACACACAGAAACGTCAAAATAAATAATTTGATTTCAAAAGGTCGCTCTGATTTCACGAAAATATCCGTTAAACATCGAGATAACAACAGTAATTCATTAATATTGTTCTATTCTAATGATGGTATTACGGAATGATCCATCATGTATGAGGAATTTTAACAAAAATTAAAAAAATTAGATGACTTAACATTCCCAATAAACCACGACCTGCCCTTTTGTGTTTTGTTTTCAAATGAACATCCCGGGAAATAATCAGAAGCAAATATTAGCTACACAGCTTTATATCAGTTTCTTAATCCAGCGTCTCTGCCATCGTGGATTGTTTCTAATTACACATGTACTATAACTGAAACTGTATAATTAACAACGTTAAACATTTATTATCATTAACAATACACGAGAGGATCACAGACTCTTTAAGTAGATGTTATCTCTTGGTTGAAGAGAAATACGAATCATTTAGGTACAAGTAAGTTGTTTTATTGTAATCTAAGAATTATGCTTTTGTACTCTTTCGTGATATAAAATGAGGCTTAGAACCACTATTACGGAAAAACATCAAATGTATATACATATAACTTTGCACATTTTCCCGTGTCCTTTACTGCCCAACTTAGATAAATAAACAGTACTTATCTACTCTCATACTTTTACGACTTCCACTCGTTCTAGACGAAAGATAATAAACAAAATAATGCAATTTGTTACAGAAGAACAACACATTACCTTGTAGTCATCTTAAGCTATTATTTCTGTAAAGAGAGAATACATTAAGCAAATGGCCAAGTCAGTAAACAATAGTTTGATCTCGAAAAGAAAACTTGTGATAACCTGCTAAATAAACGATTCATCCAACATGCCAGTGGATATACAGATATAACTGTACTTAACTTAAGCCTATACCTGAAACACTCTGGGTGTTCTACGTTACAAGTGGTATGGAATAAACAAAGGAAATGTTGAATTACAACGTTAAAAATAACCATTAACTTACACATAACGTTGAAGTCCTTAATACCTGAAAACAAAACCATTAACTTATACATAATGTTGAAGTCCTTAATACCTGAAAACAAAACCATTAACTTATACATAACGTTGAAGTCCTTAATACCTGAAAACAAAACCATTAACGTACACATAATGTTGAAGCTCTTAATACCTGGAAACAAAACCATTAACTTATACACAATGATGAAGTCCTTAATACCTGGAAACAAAACCATTAATTTACACATAACGTTGAAGTCCTTAATACCTGAAAACAAAACCATTAACTTATACATAACGTTGAAGTCCTTAATACCTGAAAACAAAACCATTAACTTATACATAACGTTGAAGTCCTTAATACCTGGAAACAAAACCATTAACTTATACATAACGTTGAAGTCCTTAATACCTGAAAACAAAACCATTAACTTACACATAATGTTGAAGTCCTTAATACCTGAAAACAAAACCATTAACTTACACATAACGTTGAAGTCCTTAGTACCTCAAAACAAAACCATTAACTTACACATAACGTTGAAGTCCTTAATACCTGGAAAGAAAACCATTAACTTATACACAATGATGAAGTCCTTAATACCTGAAAACAAAACCATTAATTTACACATAACGTTGAAGTCCTTAATACCTGGAAACAAAACCATTAACTTACACATAATGTTGAAGTTCTTTATACCTGGAAAGAAAACCATTAACATATGCATTAACAGTGCATATTATTCATCTCTTTGTTTTATTAAAAGAGATAATATAATATTACCATCAGTCTAGTATCCAATGCAATTGTTAAGTATGTTTAGGGTAAAGAGGCGGATATTTAGAACGTGTCATATCAGTTTCAAACAACGTTTCTCATGGATCTTTAGTCAGAAATTCGAATCAGTGAATTAGGGATATTTGCAAACATGGATGGAGAGTTGCAACTTTCTAGTAACGTTGAAGAGAAGTGATAATCTGATAACCAGAACTTCTTAAAGCTAACATCCACATGTAGTACATTAAACATTTATTATGAAGAAGTTACTTTAGAGCGAGAGGCATAGATGTTTGTATTTCAATTTTCTAAGTGTTATAACAACATTTCCTGAAAGTCAGATATCGCCGATGAATAAAAAATTATAACCTGTGCCAGCAATTTTAAGAAAATAACTTTCATTAAATCTTTGCTGCTACTCTAGTTCTGACAAGACTAGAGAGTAGACGTGTTTGAAAATGATTATTTAGAAATCTCAAATTGGTGATACACACGGAGAAACTGTCTGAATTACACACGAGCCGATAAGCAAAGGACAACGTATTGATAAGTGCAAGAGTGTAAAGCAGTTTTAACGTGCAGAATTTCCTCCAAGCGTCTCTCTGCTTCATTGTACATGAACTAAGGGAAATCATACAGCACTGGAAGCATAGAATACATCGTAAAAATGGATTTCATTACCACGCTATAGGAACTAAACTTGTGTATTTTAACAAAATCAGAGAAATTATATGTAGAGCGTGTTAGGACTAACACTAAGTGGTCTTACAGTACTGTATTATCTACCCAGGCTTAAAATAACAGTTATTATTGTATTATCTAACCAGGATGAAAATAACAGTTGTTATTGTATTGTATTATCTAATAAAGCTGAAAATAATAGCTATTATTGTACTATCTGACGAGGATGAAAATAACAGTTATTGTTGTATTATCTAACCATGCTGAAAAGAACAGATATTGTTGCAATATGTTACCTAACCAGGCTGGAAATAGGAGTTATTATTGCATTATAATATGTAATTGGGCTGAAAATAATAGTTGTTAGTGTATTGTATTAACTAATGAAGCTGAAAATAACAGGTATTATTGTATTATCTAAGAAGGATGAAAATAACAGTTATTATTGTATTATCTAAGCAGGATGAAAATAACAGTTATTATTGTATTATCTAAGCAGGATGAAAATAACAGTTATTATTGTGTTATCTAAGCAGGATGAAAATAACAGTTATTATTGTGTTATCTAAGAAGGATGAAAATAACAGTTATTATTGTGTTATCTAAGCAGGATGAAAATAACAGTTATTATTGTATTATCTAAGCAGGATGAAAATAACAGTTATTATTGTGTTATCTAAGCAGGATGAAAATAACAGTTATTATTGTGTTATCTTAGCAGGATGAAAATAACAGTTATTATTGTGTTATCTAAGCAGGATGAAAATAACAGTTATTATTGTGTTATCTAAGCAGGATGAAAATAACAGTTATTATTGTGTTATCTAAGCAGGATGAAAATAACAGTTATTATTGTGTTATCTAAGCAAGATGAAAATAACAGTTATTATTGTGTTATCTAAGCAGGATGAAAATAACAGTTATTATTGTGTTATCTAAGCAGGATGAAAATAACAGTTATTATTGTGTTATCTAAGCAGGATGAAAATAACAGTTATTATTGTGTTATCTAAGAAGGATGAAAATAACAGTTATTATTGTGTTATCTAAGCAGGATGAAAATAACAGTTATTAATGTGTTATCTAAGCAGGATGAAAATAACAGTTATTATTGTGTTATCTTAGCAGGATGAAAATAACAGTTATTATTGTGTTATCTAAGCAGGAGGAAAATAACAGTTATTATTGTGTTATCTAAGCAGGATGAAAATAACAGTTATTAATGTGTTATCTAAGCAGGATGAAAATAACAGTTATTATTGTGTTATCTAAGCAGGATGAAAATAACAGTTATTATTGTGTTATCTAAGCAGGATGAAAATAACAGTTATTATTGTGTTATCTAAGCAGGATGAAAATAACAGTTATTATTGTACTGTGTTATCTAGCCAGGCTGAAAATAACAATTATTATTGTATTATGTAACGAGGGTGCAAATAGCAGTTATTATTGTAGTGTATTATGTTGCCAGGCTGAAAATAAGAGTTATTATTATATTATCTAACGAGGCTGAAAATAAAAATTATTGTAGAGTATAACGTAACCAGTATAAATAACAGCTATTATTTTATTTTATAATCTAATTGGGCTAACTCAATCTACTCTTATTTGATTGTAACGTATACCTAGAATAGAAATAAGACTTTATATTGCAGCTAGTGTTCAGAAGATCTACAACTAGGTGGTTGTATGTTATCGTACAGTATAGTAACTAAACATCTTCGCAGTTAAGTTTAGTGGCACCATTGTGGTCCATCGTGTACTGACTAAACATCTGTACAATTAACACTGATATGGTTATCAATTGTAATGAAAATGAAATATTAGAAACATAACAGTTAGTCCTCATTGCTGTCCTACTTAATGTATTTCCGAGAATATTAATATATATTAGTTTAAATCTGAGAAAGTAGTCAAGGAAAGAATATAGAGGAACGTTAGAGTTTCAATGAATCTAATGTTCAGCTTTTCAAAGTATCTCATATATTATCAGTCTTAATATTTCTGTTTTTCAGCGCGAAAACATATTGTCGACCGAACTAATTACCAGTCGGACAATGAATAAAACTACATCTCATACATACGTGGTCGTTCATTGAATGAATTGTTTTAAGTGCTTTTTTTTTTCGCAAACTAACGACATTCATATAATATTTTATTTCGTGAATTATTTTCAGTTTCATATTATTGTCCCTGAGTATTGAACAACAAGAGAAAGAAACTTTGTAGAACCAAATAGCCACCACATCATTAATAATCAGATCACGTAACACATATAATTACTTTGAAATGAGTAGAACCAAATAGCCACCACATCATTGATAATCAGATCACGTTACACATAACATTACTTTGAAATGAGTAGAACCAAATAGCCACCACATCATTGATAATCAGATCACGTTACACATAACATTACTTTGAAATGAGTAGAACCAAATAGCCACCACATCATTAATAATCAGATCACGTAACACATAACATTACTTTGAAATGAGTAGAACCAAATAGCCACCACATCATTGATAATCAGATCACGTAACACATAACATTACTTTGAAATGAGTTGAACTAAATAGCCACCACATCATTGATAATCAGATCACGTAACACATAACATTACTTTGAAATGAGTAGAACCAAATAGCCACCACATCATTGATAATCAGATCACGTAACACATAACATTACTTTGAAATGAGTAGAACCAAATAGCCACCACATCATTAATAACCAGATCACGTAACACATAACATTACTTTGAAATGAGTAGAACCAAATAGCCACCGCATCATTGATAATCAGATCACGTAACACATAACATTACTTTGAAATGAGTTGAACTAAATAGCCACCACATCATTGATAATCAGATCACGTTACACATAACATTACTTTGAAATGAGTAGAACCAAATAGCCACCGCATCATTGATAATCAGATCACGTTACACATAACATTACTTTGAAATGAGTAGAACCAAATAGCTACCACATCATTGATAATCAGATCACGTTACACATAACATTACTTTGAAATGAGTAGAAATTTCCATTTGTTTAAAACGTGAATGAATGAAATTAAACCATTTGGAAATCAGTCGTTTTACTTGGTGTTCTGTGATTACAAAGAACACGGTGTCCAAAGTCACAGTAATAAGGTTTAAGATGATGGATGGAACGTTATTATTACACCATTTTTTTCTGTTCATCGATTTGGATTGAGCGTCAAGACAGCGATTATTTTTTGCACTGGAGAAAGATACTGTTGTGAACGTTGGAGCTAAACACACAGATCAGGAATGTTAACAGGTAATTTCGGCATGATATTGGAAAGCAATAAACTTTGGATAGAAACTGCTGGTATAACATACCGTAAACCCTCATTCGAAGGTCAAAGTTTTTGGTTCAGTTTCCTGTGTGTCAGATGAAAGTAGATCACAATTGGATAAGCCATGACTTGAAGATTAATGATCCGGCTGAGTTTTGGAAGGTACGAGTTCTTCTGGGGTAAAAGATAACCTCATGTGATTTACCGTGACAGATTTATCCTGTCATTCCATAAGTTATGTTATTCATGACTTAAGAATTCTTACACGTGAAATATGAATTATATTCTGTATGGCACCCGTAAGTATGGGTCTCTTAATTTAAGACATCTATAAAAAAGACACGTGATTACAAATGAGGATGTTAATCACTAGTGTAAGAGATATGTATAATTTAATAATATTGGAGATAGAACCTAAGACCTAAAATTAGTCAAAGGTTTAATTTGGAGACCAGATACTAGGTTCATCTGCATACATTCCTTACTCTGAAATCAAACAAACAAGACAGAATAGAGGTTTTAATTTCCATATCCTCCGACCATCTGCTCTTTCTTAGTTATGTAACCATATTATTGTTTCTAGCTGGAGTGAGACATGGTACAACAGTGTTCTCTGTTTCTTAGTTATATAACCGTATTATTATGTCTAGTAAAGTGAGACATGGTACAACAGTGTTCTCTCTTTCTTAGTTATATAACCGTATTATTATGTCTAGCTGGAGTGAGACATGGTACAACAGTGTTCTCTCTTTCTTAGTTATATAACCGTATTATTATGTCTAGCTGGAGTGAGACATGGTACAACAGTGTTCTCTCTTTCTTAGTTATATAACCGTATTATTATGTCTAGCTGGAGTGAGACATGGTACTACAGTGTTCTCTCTTTCTTAGTTATATAACAACATTATTATGTCTAGCTGGAGTGAAACATGGTACAACAGTGTTCTCTATTTCTTAGTTATATAACCGTATTATTATGTCTAGCTGGAGTGAGACATGGTACAACAGTGTTCTCACTTTCTTAGTTATATAACCGTATTATTATGTCTAGCTGGAGTGAAACATGGTACAACAGTGTTCTCTATTTCTTAGTTATATAACCGTATTATTATGTCTAGCTGGGTGAGACATGGTACAACAGTGTTCTCACTTTCTTAGTTATATAACCGTATTATTATGTCTAGCTGGAGTGAGACATGGTACAACAGTGTTCTCTCTTTCTTAGTTATATAACCGTATCATTATGTCTAGCTGGAGTGAAATATGGTACAACAGTGTTCTCTCTTTCTTAGTTATATAACCGTATTATTATGTCTAGCTGGAGTGAGACATGGTACAACAGTGTTCTCTCTTTCTTAGTTATATAACCGTATTATTATGTCTAGTAAAGTGAGACATGGTACAACAGTGTTCTCTCTTTCTTAGTTATATAACCGTATCATTATGTCTAGCTGGAGTGAAACATGGTACAACAGTGTTCTCTCTTTCTTAGTTATATAACCGTATTATTATGTCTAGCTGGAGTGAGACATGGTACAACAGTGTTCTCTCTTTCTTAGTTATATAACCGTATCATTATGTCTAGCTGGAGTGAGACATGGTACAACAGTGTTCTCTCTTTCTTAGTTTTATAACCGTATCATTATGTCTAGCTGGAGTGAGACATGGTACAACAGTGTTCTCTCTTTCTTAGTTATATAACCATATTATTATGTCTAGCTGGAGTGAGACATGGTACAACAGTGTTCTCTCTTTCTTAGTTATATAACCATATTATTATGTCTAGCTGGAGTGAGACATGGTACAACAGTGTTCTCTCTTTCTTAGTTATATAACCATATTATTATGTCTAGCTGGAGTGAGACATGGTACAACAGTGTTCTCTCTTTCTTAGTTATATAACCGTATTATTATGTCTAGTAAAGTAAGACATGGTACAACAGTGTTCTCTCTTTGTTAGTTATATAACCGTATCATTATGTCTAGCTGGAGTGAGACATGGTACAACAGTGTTCTCTCTTTCTTAGTTATATAACCATATTATTATGTCTAGCTGGAGTGAGACATGGTACAACAGTGTTCTCTCTTTCTTAGTTATATAACCGTATTATTATGTCTAGTAAAGTGAGACATGGTACAACAGTGTTCTCTCTTTCTTAGTTATATAACCGTATTATTATGTCTAGCTGGAGTGAGACATGGTACAACAGTGTTCTCTCTTTCTTAGTTATATAACCGTATTATTATGTCTAGCTGGAGTGAGACATGGTACAACAGTGTTCTCTCTTTCTTAGTTATATAACCGTATTATTATGTCTAGCTGGAGTGAGACATGGTACAACAGTGTTCTCTCTTTCTTAGTTATATAACCGTATTATTATGTCTAGCTGGAGTGAGACATGGTACAACAGTGTTCTCTCTTTCTTAGTTATATAACCGTATTATTATGTCTAGCTGGGTGAGACATGGTACAACAGTGTTCTCACTTTCTTAGTTATATAACCGTATTATTATGTCTAGCTGGAGTGAGACATGGTACTACAGTGTTCTCTCTTTCTTAGTTATATAACCGTATTATTATGTCTAGCTGGAGTGAGACATGGTACAACAGTGTTCTCACTTTCTTAGTTATATAACCGTATTATTATGTCTAGCTGGAGTGAGACATGGTACAACAGTGTTCTCACTTTCTTAGTTATATAACCGTATTATTATGTCTAGCTGGAGTGAGACATGGTACAACAGTGTTCTCTCTTTCTTAGTTATATAACCGTATTGTTACTAGATGGAGTGAGACATGGTACTACAGTGTTTTCACTTTCTTAGTTATATAACCATATTGTTACTAGATGGAGTGAAACATTGTACTTCAGTGTTTTCTTTTTCTTAGTTATATAACCATATTGTTACTAGATGGAGTGAAACATTGTACTTCAGTGTTTTCTTTTTCTTAGTTATATAACCATATTGTTACTAGATGGAGTGATTCATTGTACTCCAGTGTTTTTTCTTTCTTAGTTATATAACCATATTGTTACTAGATGGAGTGATTCATTGTACTTCAGTGTTTTCTCTTTCTTAGTTATATAACCATATTGTTACTAGATGGAGTGATTCATTGTACTTCAGTGTTTTCTCTTTCTTAGTTATATAACCATATTGTTACTAGATGGAGTGATTCATTGTACTTCAGTGTTTTCTCTTTCTTAGTTATATAACCATATTGTTACTAGATGGAGTGATTCATTGTACTTCAGTGTTTTCTCTTTCTTAGTTATATAACCATATTGTTATTAGATGGAGTGAAACATTGTACTTCAGTGTTTTCTCTTTCTTAGTTATATAACCATATTGTTACTAGATGGAGTGAAACATTGTACTTCAGTGTTTTCTCTTTCTTAGTTATATAACCATATTGTTACTAGATGGAGTGATTCATTGTACTCCAGTGTTTTCTCTTTCTTAGTTATATAACCATATTGTTACTAGATGGAGTGAAACATTGTACTTCAGTGTTTTCTCTTTCTTAGTTATATAACCATATTGTTACTAGATGGAGTGATTCATTGTACTCCAGTGTTTTCTCTTTCTTAGTTATATAACCATATTGTTACTAGATGGAGTGAAACATTGTACTTCAGTGTTTTCTCTTTCTTAGTTATATAACTATATTGTTACTAGATGGAGTGAGACATTGTACTTCAGTGTTTTCTCTTTCTTAGTTATTTAACCATATTGTTACTAGATGGAGTAAGACATGGCACTACAGTGTTTTTCTTTCTTAGTTATATAACCATATTGTTACTAAATGGAGTGAGACATGGCACTACAGTGTTTTTCTTTCTTAGTTATATAACCATATTGTTACTAGATGGAGTGATTCATTGTACTCCAGTGTTTTTTCTTTCTTAGTTATATAACCATATTGTTACTAGATGGAGTGATTCATTGTACTTCAGTGTTTTCTCTTTCTTAGTTATATAACCATATTGTTACTAGATGGAGTGATTCATTGTACTTCAGTGTTTTCTCTTTCTTAGTTATATAACCATATTGTTACTAGATGGAGTGATTCATTGTACTTCAGTGTTTTCTCTTTCTTAGTTATATAACCATATTGTTACTAGATGGAGTGATTCATTGTACTTCAGTGTTTTCTCTTTCTTAGTTATATAACCATATTGTTATTAGATGGAGTGAAACATTGTACTTCAGTGTTTTCTCTTTCTTAGTTATATAACCATATTGTTACTAGATGGAGTGAAACATTGTACTTCAGTGTTTTCTCTTTCTTAGTTATATAACCATATTGTTACTAGATGGAGTGATTCATTGTACTCCAGTGTTTTCTCTTTCTTAGTTATATAACCATATTGTTACTAGATGGAGTGAAACATTGTACTTCAGTGTTTTCTCTTTCTTAGTTATATAACCATATTGTTACTAGATGGAGTGATTCATTGTACTCCAGTGTTTTCTCTTTCTTAGTTATATAACCATATTGTTACTAGATGGAGTGAAACATTGTACTTCAGTGTTTTCTCTTTCTTAGTTATATAACTATATTGTTACTAGATGGAGTGAGACATTGTACTTCAGTGTTTTCTCTTTCTTAGTTATTTAACCATATTGTTACTAGATGGAGTAAGACATGGCACTACAGTGTTTTTCTTTCTTAGTTATATAACCATATTGTTACTAAATGGAGTGAGACATGGCACTACAGTGTTTTTCTTTCTTAGTTATATAACCATATTGTTACTAGATGGAGTGATTCATTGTACTTCAGTGTTTTCTCTTTTTTAATTATATAACCATATTGTTACTAGATGGAGTGAAACATTGTACTTCAGTGTTTTCTCTTTCTTAGTTATATAACTATATTGTTACTAGATGGAGTGAGACATTGTACTTCAGTGTTTTCTCTTTCTTAGTTATTTAACCATATTGTTACTAGATGGAGTAAGACATGGCACTACAGTGTTTTTCTTTCTTAGTTATATAACCATATTGTTACTAAATGGAGTGAGACATGGCACTACAGTGTTTTTCTTTCTTAGTTATATAACCATATTGTTACTAGATGGAGTAAGACATGGTACTACAATGTTTTTTTTTTTCTTAGTTATATAACCATATTGTTACTAGATGGAGTAAGACATGGTACTAAAGTGTTTTTCTTTCTTAGTTATATAACCATATTGTTACTAGATGGAGTGAGACATGGCACTAAAGTGTTTATTACTTTGTAACCTCTACTTAAGTTATACAGACTGATGTTAGTACCACTTGTACTACTTTATTTTCATATATTTAGAATATAAGTAACATTATGTTCCTGTAACCTTCATACCAAAGTTAGAAAGTAAGACTTAGATAACCTGTTCACGGAAGTTGAAGAAATAAAGAACGTACAATAACTTAGTTACTGAGGTCGTAGAAGGGAATTATGTAAATACCCTAGTTACGGAAATTATATTATAACGTAATAAAAGGTAGGACGAAGTTAAATTGTTACGGGTGTTCACTAGAATGGAAACACTTTAGAAAGTTCTATTTTAAAGAAGACCCGCAGGAAGTGTTCAGTTGCTCCTGGGTTATTCCAGGGATAAAAAAACAACAACATTTTGTATCATTTTCTCGGGGGAACGAACCTTTCTGGTTGTGTTATATGTTGCTGTACATGTGATCAAAACGCAAACAAAAATATAACGAAATATGTTGGAAACGTTTTCCATTATAACGAGCTTGAACTCACAAAATGTGGCTACGTGGATACTATGGAAGAAAGACAAATTCAGATATAAACTGCTCCACTAGGAGACCTTAATATTTTCAATTCCAGTTTCTTGTACACGTTGTGGGAGGGAGAGACGTCTGCTTCTATCTTCCTGTAATTGTGGTTTAATGTTGTCTACTTATTACCAAACGTGTGATCTCTTCCGTTATCAATGACGTAGTAATACATAAGCAGAAGGTATAACGGTTAATGTTGAACATAAATCACGTATGAATAATTAGAAGCTTTCTTTGTTTGAAATTATGTAATTATGTCGGCTGCCGATAGGTGAAATGTTTGTTTATTATTGTTTACTGAATACACAGCTAAAACTGTAACCTAATTCACAACCTTACAAAATAAAATAATTTAAACGTATTCATACAAAAAGAAAATTACACCAACCGACAAAGAAATCTCCCAAACTTTCATCAGTTCATACTTTCTCCGTTAACTCATGACTCAGATGAGATCACGTCAAGCCGACAGTAACTTCCACATCACTTTTAAGCGAGAACGTTTTTCATTAACTCATGGTTTAATTAAGAAGGGCTGATATTCGTCGAACCAAACCAGTCAACTGATCATTATTGTCTAACTCGGCCTATAACGTTTCAAAGGCTGGAAAACGTTACAGTCACAGTGAAAGAATGTAATTATGTATATAAAGAATGTAACTGTGTATATAATGAATGTAACTGTGTATGTAATGAATGTAACTGTGTATATAAAGAATGTAACTGTGTATATAATGAATGTAACTGTGTATATAAATAATGTAACTGTGTATGTAAAGAATGTAACTGTGTATGTAATGAATGTGAGTGTGTATATAAAGAATGTAACTGTGTATATAATGAATGTAACTGTGTATATAAATAATGTAACTGTGTATATAAAGAATGTAACTGTGTATATAATGAATGTGAGTGTGTATATAAAGAATGTGAGTGTGTATGTAAAGTATGTAACTGTGTATATAAAAAATGTAACTGTGAATAAAATGAATGTAACTGTGAATAAAATGAATGTAACTGTGTATAAAATGAATGTAACTGTGTATAAAATGAATGTAACTGTGTATGTAAAGAATGTAACTGTGTATATAAAGAATGTGAGTGTGTATATAAAGAATGTAACTGTGTATATAAAGAATGTAACTGTGTATATAATGAATGTAACTGTGTATATAAAGAATGTGAGTGTGTATGTAAAGTATGTAACTGTGTATATAAAGAATGTAACTGTGAATAAAATGAATGTAACTGTGTATAAAATGAATGTAACTGTGTATGTAAAGAATGTAACTGTGTATGTAAATAATGTAACTGTGTATATAATGAATGTAACTGTGTATATAAAGAATGTAACTGTGTATATAAAGAATGTAACTGTGTATAAAATGAATGTAACTGTGTATATAAAGAATGTGAGTGTGTATATAAAGAATGTAACTGTGTATATAATGAATGTAACTGTGTATATAAAGAATGTAACTTGTATATAATGAATTATTAACAAAAAAAAGACAAATGAAATTATCACCAGTTCAAAGTTTCTTGTTTCGTCTATAACCACATGTGTTAGTTTTATGTGAAAAAAGAAAATATTCGTTAAATTGATCATTATTGTTGGACCGTTTTACATTGAGTTGATCATTATTGTTGGACCGTTTTACATTGAGTTGATCATTATTGTTGGACCGTTTTACATTGAGTTGATCATTATTGTTTGACTGTTTTACATTGAGTTGATCATTATTGTTAAGACTGTTTTACATTGAGTTGATCATTATTGTTAGACTGTTTTACATTGAGTTGATCATTATTGTTAGACCGTTTTACATTGAGTTGATCATTATTGTTAGACCGTTTTACATTGAGTTGATCATTATTGTTAGACTGTTTTACATTGAGATGATCATTATTGTTAGACCGTTTTACATTGAGTTGATCATTATTGTTAGACCGTTTTACATTGAGTTGATCATTATTGTTAGACTGTTTTATATTGAGTTGATCATTATTGTTAGACCGTTTTACATTGAGTTGATCATTATTGTTAGACTGTTTTACATTGAGTTGATCATTATTGTTAGACCGTTTTACATTGAGTTGATCATTATTGTTAGACTGTTTTACATTGAGTTGATCATTATTGTTAGACCGTTTTACATTGAGTTGATCATTATTGTTAGACTGTTTTACATTGAGTTGATCATTATTGTTAGACCGTTTTAAATTGAGTTGATCATTATTGTTAAACTGTTTTACATTGAGTTGATCATTATTGTTAGACCGTTTTACATTGAGATGATCATTATTGTTAGACCATTTTACATTGAGTTGATCATTATTGTTAGACTGTTTTACATTGAGTTGATCATTATTGTTAGACCGTTTTACATTGAGTTGATCATTATTGTTAGACTGTTTTACACTGAGTTGATCATTATTGTTAGACTGTTTTACATTGAGTTGATCATTATTGTTAGACCGTTTTACATTGAGTTGATCATTATTGTTAGACCGTTTTACATTGAGTTGATCATTATTGTTAGACTGTTTTACATTGAGATGATCATTATTGTTAGACCGTTTTATATTGAGTTGATCATTATTGTTAGACCGTTTTACATTGAGTTGATCATTATTGTTAGACTGTTTTACATTGAGTTGATCATTATTGTTAGACTGTTTTACATTGAGTTGATCATTATTGTTATACCGTTTTACATTGAGTTGATCATTATTGTTAGACCGTTTTACATTGAGTTGATCATTATTGTTAGACTGTTTTACATTGAGTTGATCATTATTGTTAGACCGTTTTACATTGAGTTGATCATTATTGTTAGACTGTTTTACATTGAGTTGATCATTATTGTTAGACTGTTTTACATTGAGTTGATCATTATTGTTAGACCGTTTTACATTGAGTTGATCATTATTGTTAGACTGTTTTACATTGAGATGATCATTATTGTTAGACCGTTTTACATTGAGTTGATCATTATTGTTAAACTGTTTTACATTGAGTTGATCATTATTGTTAGACTGTTTTACATTGAGTTGATCATTATTGTTAGACCGTTTTACATTGAGTTGATCATTATTGTTAGACTGTTTTACACTGAGTTGATCATTATTGTTAGACCGTTTTATATTGAGTTGATCATTATTGTTATACCGTTTTACATTGAGATGATCATTATTGTTAGACCGTTTTACATTGAGTTGATCATTATTGTTAAACTGTTTTACATTGAGTTGATCATTATTGTTAGACCGTTTTACATTGAGATGATCATTATTGTTAGACCGTTTTACATTGAGTTTAGCATTATTGTTAGACCGTTTTCCATTGAGTTTAGCATTATTGTTAGACTGTTTTACATTGAGTTGATCATTATTGTTAGACTGTTTTACATTGAGTTGATCATTATTGTTAGACCGTTTTACATTGAGTTGATCATTATTGTTAGACTGTTTTACATTGAGTTGATCATTATTGTTAGACCGTTTTACATTGAGTTGATCATTATTGTTAAACTGTTTTACATTGAGTTGATCATTATTGTTAACCGTTTTACGTTTTTACATTGAGTTGATCATTATTGTTAGACCGTTTTACATTGAGTTGATCATTATTGTTAGACTGTTTTACATTGAGTTGATCATTATTGTTAGACCGTTTTACATTGAGTTGATCATTATTGTTAGACCGTTTTACATTGAGTTGATCATTATTGTTAGACTGTTTTACATTGAGTTGATCATTATTGTTAGACCGTTTTACATTGAGTTGATCATTATTGTTAGACCGTTTTACATTGAGTTGATCATTATTGTTAGACTGTTTTACATTGAGATGATCATTATTGTTAGACCGTTTTATATTGAGTTGATCATTATTGTTAGACCGTTTTACATTGAGTTGATCATTATTGTTAGACTGTTTTACATTGAGTTGATCATTATTGTTAGACTGTTTTACATTGAGTTGATCATTATTGTTAGACCGTTTTACATTGAGTTGATCATTATTGTTAGACCGTTTTACATTGAGTTGATCATTATTGTTAGACTGTTTTACATTGAGTTGATCATTATTGTTAGACCGTTTTACATTGAGTTGATCATTATTGTTAGACTGTTTTACATTGAGTTGATCATTATTGTTAGACTGTTTTACATTGAGTTGATCATTATTGTTAGACCGTTTTACATTGAGTTGATCATTATTGTTAGACTGTTTTACATTGAGTTGATCATTATTGTTAGACCGTTTTACATTGAGTTGATCATTATTGTTAAACTGTTTTACATTGAGTTGATCATTATTGTTAGACTGTTTTACATTGAGTTGATCATTATTGTTAGACCGTTTTATATTGAGTTGATCATTATTGTTATACCGTTTTACATTGAGATGATCATTATTGTTAGACCGTTTTACATTGAGTTGATCATTATTGTTAAACTGTTTTACATTGAGTTGATCATTATTGTTAGACCGTTTTACATTGAGTTGATCATTATTGTTAGACCGTTTTACATTGAGTTTTACATTGATTGATCATTATTGTTAGACCGTTTTACATTGAGTTTATCATTATTGTTAGACTGTTTTACATTGAGTTGATCATTATTGTTAGACCGTTTTACATTGAGTTGATCATTATTGTTGGACCGTTTTACATTGAGTTGATCATTATTGTTGGACCGTTTTACATTGAGTTGATCATTATTGTTAGACTGTTTTACATTGAGTTGATCATTATTGTTAGACCGTTTTACATTGAGTTGATCATTATTATTAGACTGTTTTACATTGAGTTGATCATTATTGTTAGACTGTTTTACATTGAGTTGATCATTATTGTTAGACCGTTTTACATTGAGTTGATCATTATTGTTAGACTGTTTTACATTGAGTTGATCATTATTGTTAGACCGTTTTACATTGAGTTGATCATTATTGTTAGACTGTTTTACATTGAGTTGATCATTATTGTTAGACTGTTTTACATTGAGTTGATCATTATTGTTAGACTGTTTTACATTGAGTTGATCATTATTGTTAGACCGTTTTACATTGAGTTGATCATTATTGTTAGACCGTTTTACATTGAGTTGATCATTATTGTTAGACTGTTTTACATTGAGTTGATCATTATTGTTAGACCGTTTTACATTGAGTTGATCATTATTGTTAGACCGTTTTACATTGAGTTGATCATTATTGTTAGACTGTTTTACATTGAGTTGATCATTATTGTTAGACCGTTTTACATTGAGTTGATCATTATTGTTAGACTGTTTTACATTGAGTTGATCATTATTGTTAGACTGTTTTACATTGAGTTGATCATTATTGTTAGACCGTTTTACATTGAGTTGATCATTATTGTTAGACCGTTTTACATTGAGTTGATCATTATTGTTAGACTGTTTTACATTGAGTTGATCATTATTGTTAGACCGTTTTACATTGAGTTGATCATTATTGTTAGACCGTTTTACATTGAGTTGATCATTATTGTTAGACTGTTTTACATTGAGTTGATCATTATTGTTAGACTGTTTTACATTGAGTTGATCATTATTGTTAGACCGTTTTACATTGAGTTGATCATTATTGTTAGACCGTTTTACATTGAGTTGATCATTATTGTTAGACCGTTTTACATTGAGTTGATCATTATTGTTAGACTGTTTTACATTGAGTTGATCATTATTGTTAGACCGTTTTACATTGAGTTGATCATTATTGTTAGACCGTTTTACATTGAGATGATCATTATTGTTAGACCGTTTTACATTGAGTTGATCATTATTGTTAAACTGTTTTACATTGAGTTGATCATTATTGTTAGACCGTTTTACATTGAGTTGATCATTATTGTTAGACCGTTTTACATTGAGTTGATCATTATTGTTAGACCGTTTTACATTGAGTTGATCATTATTGTTAGACTGTTTTACATTGAGTTGATCATTATTGTTAGACTGTTTTACATTGAGTTGATCATTATTGTTAGACTGTTTTACATTGAGTTGATCATTATTGTTAGACCGTTTTACATTGAGTTGATCATTATTGTTAGACCGTTTTACATTGAGTTGATCATTATTGTTAGACTGTTTTACATTGAGTTGATCATTATTGTTAGACCGTTTTACATTGAGTTGATCATTATTGTTAGACCGTTTTACATTGAGTTGATCATTATTGTTAGACTGTTTTACATTGAGTTGATCATTATTGTTAGACTGTTTTACATTGAGTTGATCATTATTGTTAGACCGTTTTACATTGAGTTGATCATTATTGTTAGACCGTTTTACATTGAGTTGATCATTATTGTTAGACTGTTTTACATTGAGTTGATCATTATTGTTAGACCGTTTTACATTGAGTTGATCATTATTGTTAGACTGTTTTACATTGAGTTGATCATTATTGTTAGACTGTTTTACATTGAGTTGATCATTATTGTTAGACCGTTTTACATTGAGTTGATCATTATTGTTAGACTGTTTTACATTGAGTTGATCATTATTGTTAGACCGTTTTACATTGAGTTGATCATTATTGTTAGACTGTTTTACATTGAGTTGATCATTATTGTTAGACTGTTTTACATTGAGTTGATCATTATTGTTAGACCGTTTTACATTGAGTTGATCATTATTGTTAGACTGTTTTACATTGAGTTGATCATTATTGTTAGACCGTTTTACATTGAGTTGATCATTATTGTTAGACCGTTTTACATTGAGTTGATCATTATTGTTAGACTGTTTTACATTGAGTTGATCATTATTGTTAGACCGTTTTACATTGAGTTGATCATTATTGTTAGACCGTTTTACATTGAGTTGATCATTATTGTTAGACTGTTTTACATTGAGTTGATCATTATTGTTAGACTGTTTTACATTGAGTTGATCATTATTGTTAGACCGTTTTACATTGAGTTGATCATTATTGTTAGACCGTTTTACATTGAGTTGATCATTATTGTTAGACCGTTTTACATTGAGTTGATCATTATTGTTAGACTGTTTTACATTGAGTTGATCATTATTGTTAGACCGTTTTACATTGAGTTGATCATTATTGTTAGACCGTTTTACATTGAGTTGATCATTATTGTTAGACCGTTTTACATTGAGTTGATCATTATTGTTAGACTGTTTTACATTGAGTTGATCATTATTGTTAGACCGTTTTACATTGAGTTGATCATTATTGTTAGACCGTTTTACATTGAGTTGATCATTATTGTTAGACCGTTTTACATTGAGTTGATCATTATTGTTAGACTGTTTTACATTGAGTTGATCATTATTGTTAGACTGTTTTACATTGAGTTGATCATTATTGTTAGACTGTTTTACATTGAGTTGATCATTATTGTTAGACCGTTTTACATTGAGTTGATCATTATTGTTAGACCGTTTTACATTGAGTTGATCATTATTGTTAGACTGTTTTACATTGAGTTGATCATTATTGTTAGACCGTTTTACATTGAGTTGATCATTATTGTTAGACCGTTTTACATTGAGTTGATCATTATTGTTAGACTGTTTTACATTGAGTTGATCATTATTGTTAGACTGTTTTACATTGAGTTGATCATTATTGTTAGACCGTTTTACATTGAGTTGATCATTATTGTTAGACCGTTTTACATTGAGTTGATCATTATTGTTAGACCGTTTTACATTGAGTTGATCATTATTGTTAGACCGTTTTACATTGAGTTGATCATTATTGTTAGACTGTTTTACATTGAGTTGATCATTATTGTTAGACTGTTTTACATTGAGTTGATCATTATTGTTAGACCGTTTTACATTGAGTTGATCATTATTGTTAGATTGTTTTACATTGAGTTGATCATTATTGTTAGACCGTTTTACATTGAGTTGATCATTATTGTTAGACCGTTTTACATTGAGTTGATCATTATTGTTAGACTGTTTTACATTGAGTTGATCATTATTGTTAGACCGTTTTACATTGAGTTGATCATTATTGTTAGACTGTTTTACACTGAGTTGATCATTATTGTTAGACCGTTTTACATTGAGTTGATCATTATTGTTATACCGTTTTACATTGAGTTTATTGTTAGACCGTTTTACATTGAGTTGATCATTATTGTTAGACTGTTTTACATTGAGTTGATCATTATTGTTAGACCGTTTTACATTGAGTTGATCATTATTGTTAGACCGTTTTACATTGAGTTGATCATTATTGTTAGACCGTTTTACATTGAGTTGATCATTATTGTTAGACTGTTTTACATTGAGTTGATCATTATTGTTGGACCGTTTTACATTGAGTTGATCATTATTGTTAGACCGTTTTACATTGAGTTGATCATTATTGTTGGACCGTTTTACATTGAGTTGATCATTATTGTTAGACTGTTTTACATTGAGTTGATCATTATTGTTAGACCGTTTTACATTGAGTTGATCATTATTATTAGACTGTTTTACATTGAGTTGATCATTATTGTTAGACTGTTTTACATTGAGTTGATCATTATTGTTAGACCGTTTTACATTGAGTTGATCATTATTGTTAGACTGTTTTACATTGAGTTGATCATTATTGTTAGACCGTTTTACATTGAGTTGATCATTATTGTTAGACTGTTTTACATTGAGTTGATCATTATTGTTAGACTGTTTTACATTGAGTTGATCATTATTGTTAGACCGTTTTACATTGAGTTGATCATTATTGTTAGACCGTTTTACATTGAGTTGATCATTATTGTTAGACCGTTTTACATTGAGTTGATCATTATTGTTAGACTGTTTTACATTGAGTTGATCATTATTGTTAGACCGTTTTACATTGAGTTGATCATTATTGTTAGACCGTTTTACATTGAGTTGATCATTATTGTTAGACTGTTTTACATTGAGTTGATCATTATTGTTAGACCGTTTTACATTGAGTTGATCATTATTGTTAGACTGTTTTACATTGAGTTGATCATTATTGTTAGACTGTTTTACATTGAGTTGATCATTATTGTTAGACCGTTTTACATTGAGTTGATCATTATTGTTAGACTGTTTTACATTGAGTTGATCATTATTGTTAGACCGTTTTACATTGAGTTGATCATTATTGTTAGACCGTTTTACATTGAGTTGATCATTATTGTTAGACTGTTTTACATTGAGTTGATCATTATTGTTAGACCGTTTTACATTGAGTTGATCATTATTGTTAGACCGTTTTACATTGAGTTGATCATTATTGTTAGACTGTTTTACATTGAGTTGATCATTATTGTTAGACTGTTTTACATTGAGTTGATCATTATTGTTAGACCGTTTTACATTGAGTTGATCATTATTGTTAGACCGTTTTTTACATTGAGTTGATCATTATTGTTAGACCGTTTTACATTGAGTTGATCATTATTGTTAGACTGTTTTACATTGAGTTGATCATTATTGTTAGACCGTTTTACATTGAGTTGATCATTATTGTTAGACCGTTTTACATTGAGTTGATCATTATTGTTAGACCGTTTTACATTGAGTTGATCATTATTGTTAGACTGTTTTACATTGAGTTGATCATTATTGTTAGACCGTTTTACATTGAGTTGATCATTATTGTTAGACCGTTTTACATTGAGTTGATCATTATTGTTAGACTGTTTTACATTGAGTTGATCATTATTGTTAGACCGTTTTACATTGAGTTGATCATTATTGTTAGACTGTTTTACATTGAGTTGATCATTATTGTTAGACTGTTTTACATTGAGTTGATCATTATTGTTAGACCGTTTTACATTGAGTTGATCATTATTGTTAGACCGTTTTACATTGAGTTGATCATTATTGTTAGACCGTTTTACATTGAGTTGATCATTATTGTTAGACCGTTTTACATTGAGTTGATCATTATTGTTAGACCGTTTTACATTGAGTTGATCATTATTGTTAGACCGTTTTACATTGAGTTGATCATTATTGTTAGACCGTTTTACATTGAGTTGATCATTATTGTTAGACCGTTTTACATTGAGTTGATCATTATTGTTAGACCGTTTTACATTGAGTTGATCATTATTGTTAGACCGTTTTACATTGAGTTGATCATTATTGTTAGACCGTTTTACATTGAGTTGATCATTATTGTTAGACCGTTTTACATTGAGTTGATCATTATTGTTAGACTGTTTTACATTGAGTTGATCATTATTGTTAGACCGTTTTACATTGAGTTGATCATTATTGTTAGACCGTTTTACATTGAGTTGATCATTATTGTTAGACCGTTTTACATTGAGTTGATCATTATTGTTAGACCGTTTTACATTGAGTTGATCATTATTGTTAGACCGTTTTACATTGAGTTGATCATTATTGTTAGACCGTTTTACATTGAGTTGATCATTATTGTTAGACCGTTTTACATTGAGTTGATCATTATTGTTAGACCGTTTTACATTGAGTTGATCATTATTGTTAGACCGTTTTACATTGAGTTGATCATTATTGTTAGACTGTTTTACATTGAGTTGATCATTATTGTTAGACCGTTTTACATTGAGTTGATCATTATTGTTAGACCGTTTTACATTGAGTTGATCATTATTGTTAGACCGTTTTACATTGAGTTGATCATTATTGTTAGACTGTTTTACATTGAGTTGATCATTATTGTTAGACCGTTTTACATTGAGTTGATCATTATTGTTAGACCGTTTTACATTGAGTTGATCATTATTGTTAGACCGTTTTACATTGAGTTGATCATTATTGTTAGACTGTTTTACATTGAGTTGATCATTATTGTTAGACCGTTTTACATTGAGTTGATCATTATTGTTAGACCGTTTTACATTTATTGAGACCGTTTTACATTGAGTTGATCATTATTGTTAGACCGTTTTACATTGAGTTGATCATTATTGTTAGACCGTTTTACATTGAGTTGATCATTATTGTTAGACTGTTTTACATTGAGTTGAGACCGTTTTACATTAGTTGATTTATTGTTAGACTGTTTTACATTGAGTTGATTGTTAGACCGTTTTATCATTATTGTTAGTTACCGTTTTACATTGAGTTGATCATTATTGTTAGACCGTTTTACATTGAGTTGATCATACTGTTTTACATTGAGTTGATCATTATTGTTAGACCGTTTTACATTGAGTTGATCATTATTGTTAGACCGTTTTACATTGAGTTGATCATTATTGTTAGACCGTTTTACATTGAGTTGATCATTATTGTTAGACTGTTTTACATTGAGTTGATCATTATTGTTAGACTGTTTTACATTGAGTTGATCATTATTGTTAGACCGTTTTACATTGAGTTGATCATTATTGTTAGACCGTTTTACATTGAGTTGATCATTATTGTTAGACCGTTTTACATTGAGTTGATCATTATTGTTAGACCGTTTTACATTGAGTTGATCATTATTGTTAGACCGTTTTACATTGAGTTGATCATTATTGTTAGACCGTTTTACATTGAGTTGATCATTATTGTTAGACCGTTTTACATTGAGTTGATCATTATTGTTAGACCGTTTTACATTGAGTTGATCATTATTGTTAGACCGTTTTACATTGAGTTGATCATTATTGTTAGACTGTTTTACATTGAGTTGATCATTATTGTTAGACCGTTTTACATTGAGTTGATCATTATTGTTTAGACCGTTTTACATTGAGTTGATCATTATTGTTAGACCGTTTTACATTGAGTTGATCATTATTGTTAGACTGTTTTACATTGAGTTGATCATTATTGTTAGACCGTTTTACATTGAGTTGATCATTATTGTTAGACCGTTTTACATTGAGTTGATCATTATTGTTAGACCGTTTTACATTGAGTTGATCATTATTGTTAGACTGTTTTACATTGAGTTGATCATTATTGTTAGACCGTTTTACATTGAGTTGATCATTATTGTTAGACCGTTTTACATTGAGTTGATCATTATTGTTAGACTGTTTTACATTGAGTTGATCATTATTGTTAGACCGTTTTACATTGAGTTGATCATTATTGTTAGACTGTTTTACATTGAGTTGAGTTTTACATTGAGTTGATCATTATTGTTAGACCGTTTTACATTGAGTTGATCATTATTGTTAGACCGTTTTACATTGAGTTGATCATTATTGTTAGACCGTTTTACATTGAGTTGATCATTATTGTTAGACCGTTTTACATTGAGTTGATCATTATTGTTAGACTGTTTTACATTGAGTTGATCATTATTGTTAGACCGTTTTACATTGAGTTGATCATTATTGTTAGACCGTTTTACATTGAGTTGATCATTATTGTTAGACCGTTTTACATTGAGTTGATCATTATTGTTAGACCGTTTTACATTGAGTTGATCATTATTGTTAGACCGTTTTACATTGAGTTGATCATTATTGTTAGACTGTTTTACATTGAGTTGATCATTATTGTTAGACCATTATTTTACATTGAGTTGATCATTATTGTTAGACCGTTTTACATTGAGTTGATCATTATTGTTAGACTGTTTTACATTGAGTTGATCATTATTGTTAGACCGTTTTACATTGAGTTGATCATTATTGTTAGACCGTTTTACATTGAGTTGATCATTATTGTTAGACTGTTTTACATTGAGTTGATCATTATTGTTAGACCGTTTTACATTGAGTTGATCATTATTGTTAGACTGTTTTACATTGAGTTGATCATTATTGTTAGACCGTTTTACATTGAGTTGATCATTATTGTTAGACCGTTTTACATTGAGTTGATCATTATTGTTAGACCGTTTTACATTGAGTTGATCATTATTGTTAGACCGTTTTACATTGAGTTGATCATTATTGTTAGACCGTTTTACATTGAGTTGATCATTATTGTTAGACCGTTTTACATTGAGTTGATCATTATTGTTAGACTGTTTTACATTGAGTTGATCATTATTGTTAGACTGTTTTACATTGAGTTGATCATTATTGTTAGACCGTTTTACATTGAGTTGATCATTATTGTTAGACCGTTTTACATTGAGTTGATCATTATTGTTAGACCGTTTTACATTGAGTTGATCATTATTGTTAGACCGTTTTACATTGAGTTGATCATTATTGTTAGACCGTTTTACATTGAGTTGATCATTATTGTTAGACTGTTTTACATTGAGTTGATCATTATTGTTAGACCGTTTTACATTGAGTTGATCATTATTGTTAGACTGTTTTACATTGAGTTGATCATTATTGTTAGACCGTTTTACATTGAGTTGATCATTATTGTTAG
This sequence comes from Tachypleus tridentatus, assembly GCF_004210375.1. Taxonomy (NCBI): domain Eukaryota; kingdom Metazoa; phylum Arthropoda; class Merostomata; order Xiphosura; family Limulidae; genus Tachypleus; species Tachypleus tridentatus. The sequence goes on along the minus strand of NC_134825.1, from coordinate 187,060,315 downwards.
ACTGTTTTACATTGAGTTGATCATTATTGTTAGACCGTTTTACATTGAGTTGATCATTATTGTTAGACCGTTTTACATTGAGTTGATCATTATTGTTAGACTGTTTTACATTGAGTTGATCATTATTGTTAGACCGTTTTACATTGAGTTGATCATTATTGTTAGACCGTTTTACATTGAGTTGATCATTATTGTTAGACCGTTTTACATTGAGTTGATCATTATTGTTAGACCGTTTTACATTGAGTTGATCATTATTGTTAGACCGTTTTACATTGAGTTGATCATTATTGTTAGACTGTTTTACATTGAGTTGATCATTATTGTTAGACCGTTTTACATTGAGTTGATCATTATTGTTAGACTGTTTTACATTGAGTTGATCATTATTGTTAGACCGTTTTACATTGAGTTGATCATTATTGTTAGACCGTTTTACATTGAGTTGATCATTATTGTTAGACCGTTTTACATTGAGTTGATCATTATTGTTAGACCGTTTTACATTGAGTTGATCATTATTGTTAGACTGTTTTACATTGAGTTGATCATTATTGTTAGACCGTTTTACATTGAGTTGATCATTATTGTTAGACCGTTTTACATTGAGTTGATCATTATTGTTAGACCGTTTTACATTGAGTTGATCATTATTGTTAGACCGTTTTACATTGAGTTGATCATTATTGTTAGACCGTTTTACATTGAGTTGATCATTATTGTTAGACCGTTTTACATTGAGTTGATCATTATTGTTAGACCGTTTTACATTGAGTTGATCATTATTGTTAGACTGTTTTACATTGAGTTGATCATTATTGTTAGACCGTTTTACATTGAGTTGATCATTATTGTTAGACCGTTTTACATTGAGTTGATCATTATTGTTAGACCGTTTTACATTGAGTTGATCATTATTGTTAGACCGTTTTACATTGAGTTGATCATTATTGTTAGACTGTTTTACATTGAGTTGATCATTATTGTTAGACCGTTTTACATTGAGTTGATCATTATTGTTAGACCGTTTTACATTGAGTTGATCATTATTGTTAGACCGTTTTACATTGAGTTGATCATTATTGTTAGACCGTTTTACATTGAGTTGATCATTATTGTTAGACCGTTTTACATTGAGTTGATCATTATTGTTAGACTGTTTTACATTGAGTTGATCATTATTGTTAGACTGTTTTACATTGAGTTGATCATTATTGTTAGACCGTTTTACATTGAGTTGATCATTATTGTTAGACCGTTTTACATTGAGTTGATCATTATTGTTAGACCGTTTTACATTGAGTTGATCATTATTGTTAGACCGTTTTACATTGAGTTGATCATTATTGTTAGACCGTTTTACATTGAGTTGATCATTATTGTTAGACCGTTTTACATTGAGTTGATCATTATTGTTAGACCGTTTTACATTGAGTTGATCATTATTGTTAGACCGTTTTACATTGAGTTGATCATTATTGTTAGACCGTTTTACATTGAGTTGATCATTATTGTTAGACTGTTTTACATTGAGTTGATCATTATTGTTAGACCGTTTTACATTGAGTTGATCATTATTGTTAGACCGTTTTACATTGAGTTGATCATTATTGTTAGACCGTTTTACATTGAGTTGATCATTATTGTTAGACTGTTTTACATTGAGTTGATCATTATTGTTAGACCGTTTTACATTGAGTTGATCATTATTGTTAGACCGTTTTACATTGAGTTGATCATTATTGTTAGACTGTTTTACATTGAGTTGATCATTATTGTTAGACCGTTTTACATTGAGTTGATCATTATTGTTAGACTGTTTTACATTGAGTTGATCATTATTGTTAGACCGTTTTACATTGAGTTGATCATTATTGTTAGACCGTTTTACATTGAGTTGATCATTATTGTTAGACTGTTTTACATTGAGTTGATCATTATTGTTAGACCGTTTTACATTGAGTTGATCATTATTGTTAGACTGTTTTACATTGAGTTGATCATTATTGTTAGACCGTTTTACATTGAGTTGATCATTATTGTTAGACCGTTTTACATTGAGTTGATCATTATTGTTAGACCGTTTTACATTGAGTTGATCATTATTGTTAGACCGTTTTACATTGAGTTGATCATTATTGTTAGACCGTTTTACATTGAGTTGATCATTATTGTTAGACCGTTTTACATTGAGTTGATCATTATTGTTAGACCGTTTTACATTGAGTTGATCATTATTGTTAGACCGTTTTACATTGAGTTGATCATTATTGTTAGACGTTTTACATTGAGTTGATCATTATTGTTAGACCGTTTTACATTGAGTTGATCATTATTGTTAGACTGTTTTACATTGAGTTGATCATTATTGTTAGACTGTTTTACATTGAGTTGATCATTATTGTTAGACCGTTTTACATTGAGTTGATCATTATTGTTAGACCGTTTTACATTGAGTTGATCATTATTGTTAGACCGTTTTACATTGAGTTGATCATTATTGTTAGACCGTTTTACATTGAGTTGATCATTATTGTTAGACCGTTTTACATTGAGTTGATCATTATTGTTAGACTGTTTTACATTGAGTTGATCATTATTGTTAGACCGTTTTACATTGAGTTGATCATTATTGTTAGACCGTTTTACATTGAGTTGATCATTATTGTTAGACCGTTTTACATTGAGTTGATCATTATTGTTAGACTGTTTTACATTGAGTTGATCATTATTGTTAGACTGTTTTACATTGAGTTGATCATTATTGTTAGACCGTTTTACATTGAGTTGATCATTATTGTTAGACCGTTTTACATTGAGTTGATCATTATTGTTAGACCGTTTTACATTGAGTTGATCATTATTGTTAGACCGTTTTACATTGAGTTGATCATTATTGTTAGACCGTTTTACATTGAGTTGATCATTATTGTTAGACCGTTTTACATTGAGTTGATCATTATTGTTAGACCGTTTTACATTGAGTTGATCATTATTGTTAGACCGTTTTACATTGAGTTGATCATTATTGTTAGACCGTTTTACATTGAGTTGATCATTATTGTTAGACCGTTTTACATTGAGTTGATCATTATTGTTAGACCGTTTTACATTGAGTTGATCATTATTGTTAGACCGTTTTACATTGAGTTGATCATTATTGTTAGACCGTTTTACATTGAGTTGATCATTATTGTTAGACCGTTTTACATTGAGTTGATCATTATTGTTAGACCGTTTTACATTGAGTTGATCATTATTGTTAGACTGTTTTACATTGAGTTGATCATTATTGTTAGACCGTTTTACATTGAGTTGATCATTATTGTTAGACCGTTTTACATTGAGTTGATCATTATTGTTAGACTGTTTTACATTGAGTTGATCATTATTGTTAGACCGTTTTACATTGAGTTGATCATTATTGTTAGACTGTTTTACATTGAGTTGATCATTATTGTTAGACCGTTTTACATTGAGTTGATCATTATTGTTAGACCGTTTTACATTGAGTTGATCATTATTGTTAGACTGTTTTACATTGAGTTGATCATTATTGTTAGACCGTTTTACATTGAGTTGATCATTATTGTTAGACTGTTTTACATTGAGTTGATCATTATTGTTAGACCGTTTTACATTGAGTTGATCATTATTGTTAGACCGTTTTACATTGAGTTGATCATTATTGTTAGACCGTTTTACATTGAGTTGATCATTATTGTTAGACCGTTTTACATTGAGTTGATCATTATTGTTAGACTGTTTTACATTGAGTTGATCATTATTGTTAGACCGTTTTACATTGAGTTGATCATTATTGTTAGACCGTTTTACATTGAGTTGATCATTATTGTTAGACTGTTTTACATTGAGTTGATCATTATTGTTAGACCGTTTTACATTGAGTTGATCATTATTGTTAGACCGTTTTACATTGAGTTGATCATTATTGTTAGACTGTTTTACATTGAGTTGATCATTATTGTTATTTTACATTATTGATTTATTGTTAGACCGTTTTACATTGAGTTGATCATTATTGTTAGACCGTTTTACATTGAGTTGATCATTATTGTTAGACCGTTTTACATTGAGTTGATCATTATTGTTAGACCGTTTTACATTGAGTTGATCATTATTGTTAGACCGTTTTACATTGAGTTGATCATTATTGTTAGACCGTTTTACATTGAGTTGATCATTATTGTTAGACCGTTTTACATTAGTTGATTTATTGACTGTTTTACATTGAGTTGATCATTATTGTTAGACTGTTTTACATTGAGTTGATCATTATTGTTAGACCGTTTTACATTGAGTTGATCATTATTGTTAGACTGTTTTACATTGAGTTGATCATTATTGTTAGACCGTTTTACATTGAGTTGATCATTATTGTTAGACCGTTTTACATTGAGTTGATCATTATTGTTAGACTGTTTTACATTGAGTTGATCATTATTGTTAGACCGTTTTACATTGAGTTGATCATTATTGTTAGACTGTTTTACATTGAGTTGATCATTATTGTTAGACCGTTTTACATTGAGTTGATCATTATTGTTAGACCGTTTTACATTGAGTTGATCATTATTGTTAGACCGTTTTACATTGAGTTGATCATTATTGTTAGACCGTTTTACATTGAGTTGATCATTATTGTTAGACCGTTTTACATTGAGTTGATCATTATTGTTAGACTGTTTTACATTGAGTTGATCATTATTGTTAGACCGTTTTACATTGAGTTGATCATTATTGTTAGACCGTTTTACATTGAGTTGATCATTATTGTTAGACTGTTTTACATTGAGTTGATCATTATTGTTAGACCGTTTTACATTGAGTTGATCATTATTGTTAGACTGTTTTACATTGAGTTGATCATTATTGTTAGACCGTTTTACATTGAGTTGATCATTATTGTTAGACTGTTTTACATTGAGTTGATCATTATTGTTAGACTGTTTTACATTGAGTTGATCATTATTGTTAGACCGTTTTACATTGAGTTGATCATTATTGTTAGACTGTTTTACATTGAGTTGATCATTATTGTTAGACCGTTTTACATTGAGTTGATCATTATTGTTAGACCGTTTTACATTGAGTTGATCATTATTGTTAGACCGTTTTACATTGAGTTGATCATTATTGTTAGACCGTTTTACATTGAGTTGATCATTATTGTTAGACCGTTTTACATTGAGTTGATCATTATTGTTAGACCGTTTTACATTGAGTTGATCATTATTGTTAGACCGTTTTACATTGAGTTGATCATTATTGTTAGACCGTTTTACATTGAGTTGATCATTATTGTTAGACCGTTTTACATTGAGTTGATCATTATTGTTAGACCGTTTTACATTGAGTTGATCATTATTGTTATCATTAGTTGACTGTTTTACATTGAGTTGATCATTATTGTTAGACCGTTTTACATTGAGTTGATCATTATTGTTAGACCGTTTTACATTGAGTTGATCATTATTGTTAGACCGTTTTACATTGAGTTGATCATTATTGATTTATTGTTAGACCGTTTTACATTGAGTTGATCATTATTGTTAGACCGTTTTACATTGAGTTGATCATTATTGTTAGACCGTTTTACATTGAGTTGATCATTATTGTTAGACCGTTTTACATTGAGTTGATCATTATTGTTAGACCGTTTTACATTGAGTTGATCATTATTGTTAGACCGTTTTACATTGAGTTGATCATTATTGTTAGACCGTTTTACATTGAGTTGATCATTATTGTTAGACCGTTTTACATTGAGTTGATCATTATTGTTAGACCGTTTTACATTGAGTTGATCATTATTGTTAGACCGTTTTACATTGAGTTGATCATTATTGTTAGACTGTTTTACATTGAGTTGATCATTATTGTTAGACCGTTTTACATTGAGTTGATCATTATTGTTAGACCGTTTTACATTGAGTTGATCATTATTGTTAGACCGTTTTACATTGAGTTGATCATTATTGTTAGACCGTTTTACATTGAGTTGATCATTATTGTTAGACCGTTTTACATTGAGTTGATCATTATTGTTAGACCGTTTTACATTGAGTTGATCATTATTGTTAGACCGTTTTACATTGAGTTGATCATTATTGTTAGACCGTTTTACATTGAGTTGATGATCATTATTGTTAGACCATTATTGTTAGACCGTTTTACATTGAGTTGATCATTATTGTTAGACTGTTTTACATTGAGTTGATCATTATTGTTAGACTGTTTTACATTGAGTTGATCATTATTGTTAGACCGTTTTACATTGAGTTGATCATTATTGTTAGACTGTTTTACATTGAGTTGATCATTATTGTTAGACCGTTTTACATTGAGTTGATCATTATTGTTAGACCGTTTTACATTGAGTTGATCATTATTGTTAGACCGTTTTACATTGAGTTGATCATTATTGTTAGACCGTTTTACATTGAGTTGATCATTATTGTTAGACCGTTTTACATTGAGTTGATCATTATTGTTAGACCGTTTTACATTGAGTTGATCATTATTGTTAGACCGTTTTACATTGAGTTGATCATTATTGTTAGACCGTTTTACATTGAGTTGATCATTATTGTTAGACCGTTTTACATTGAGTTGATCATTATTGTTAGACCGTTTTACATTGAGTTGATCATTATTGTTAGACCGTTTTACATTGAGTTGATCATTATTGTTAGACCGTTTTACATTGAGTTGATCATTATTGTTAGACCGTTTTACATTGAGTTGATCATTATTGTTAGACCGTTTTACATTGAGTTGATCATTATTGTTAGACTGTTTTACATTGAGTTGATCATTATTGTTAGACCGTTTTACATTGAGTTGATCATTATTGTTAGACCGTTTTACATTGAGTTGATCATTATTGTTAGACTGTTTTACATTGAGTTGATCATTATTGTTAGACCGTTTTACATTGAGTTGATCATTATTGTTAGACCGTTTTACATTGAGTTGATCATTATTGTTAGACTGTTTTACATTGAGTTGATCATTATTGTTAGACCGTTTTACATTGAGTTGATCATTATTGTTAGACCGTTTTACATTGAGTTGATCATTATTGTTAGACCGTTTTACATTGAGTTGATCATTATTGTTAGACCGTTTTACATTGAGTTGATCATTATTGTTAGACCGTTTTACATTGAGTTGATCATTATTGTTAGACCGTTTTACATTGAGTTGATCATTATTGTTAGACTGTTTTACATTGAGTTGATCATTATTGTTAGACCGTTTTACATTGAGTTGATCATTATTGTTAGACCGTTTTACATTGAGTTGATCATTATTGTTAGACCGTTTTACATTGAGTTGATCATTATTGTTAGACCGTTTTACATTGAGTTGATCATTATTGTTAGACCGTTTTACATTGAGTTGATCATTATTGTTAGACCGTTTTACATTGAGTTGATCATTATTGTTAGACCGTTTTACATTGAGTTGATCATTATTGTTAGACTGTTTTACATTGAGTTGATCATTATTGTTAGACCGTTTTACATTGAGTTGATCATTATTGTTAGACCGTTTTACATTGAGTTGATCATTATTGTTAGACCGTTTTACATTGAGTTGATCATTATTGTTAGACTGTTTTACATTGAGTTGATCATTATTGTTAGACTGTTTTACATTGAGTTGATCATTATTGTTAGACTGTTTTACATTGAGTTGATCATTATTGTTAGACCGTTTTACATTGAGTTGATCATTATTGTTAGACCGTTTTACATTGAGTTGATCATTATTGTTAGACCGTTTTACATTGAGTTGATCATTATTGTTAGACCGTTTTACATTGAGTTGATCATTATTGTTAGACCGTTTTACATTGAGTTGATCATTATTGTTAGACTGTTTTACATTGAGTTGATCATTATTGTTAGACCGTTTTACATTGAGTTGATCATTATTGTTAGACCGTTTTACATTGAGTTGATCATTATTGTTAGACCGTTTTACATTGAGTTGATCATTATTGTTAGACCGTTTTACATTGAGTTGATCATTATTGTTAGACCGTTTTACATTGAGTTGATCATTATTGTTAGACCGTTTTACATTGAGTTGATCATTATTGTTAGACCGTTTTACATTGAGTTGATCATTATTGTTAGACCGTTTTACATTGAGTTGATCATTATTGTTAGACCGTTTTACATTGAGTTGATCATTATTGTTAGACTGTTTTACATTGAGTTGATCATTATTGTTAGACCGTTTTACATTGAGTTGATCATTATTGTTAGACTGTTTTACATTGAGTTGATCATTATTGTTAGACCGTTTTACATTGAGTTGATCATTATTGTTAGACCGTTTTACATTGAGTTGATCATTATTGTTAGACTGTTTTACATTGAGTTGATCATTATTGTTAGACCGTTTTACATTGAGTTGATCATTATTGTTAGACCGTTTTACATTGAGTTGATCATTATTGTTAGACCGTTTTACATTGAGTTGATCATTATTGTTAGACCGTTTTACATTGAGTTGATCATTATTGTTAGACTGTTTTACATTGAGTTGATCATTATTGTTAGACCGTTTTACATTGAGTTGATCATTATTGTTAGACCGTTTTACATTGAGTTGATCATTATTGTTAGACCGTTTTACATTGAGTTGATCATTATTGTTAGACTGTTTTACATTGAGTTGATCATTATTGTTAGACCGTTTTACATTGAGTTGATCATTATTGTTAGACCGTTTTACATTGAGTTGATCATTATTGTTAGACTGTTTTACATTGAGTTGATCATTATTGTTAGACCGTTTTACATTGAGTTGATCATTATTGTTAGACCGTTTTACATTGAGTTGATCATTATTGTTAGACCGTTTTACATTGAGTTGATCATTATTGTTAGACTGTTTTACATTGAGTTGATCATTATTGTTAGACCGTTTTACATTGAGTTGATCATTATTGTTAGACTGTTTTACATTGAGTTGATCATTATTGTTAGACTGTTTTACATTGAGTTGATCATTATTGTTAGACCGTTTTACATTGAGTTGATCATTATTGTTAGACTGTTTTACATTGAGTTGATCATTATTGTTAGACCGTTTTACATTGAGTTGATCATTATTGTTAGACTGTTTTACATTGAGTTGATCATTATTGTTAGACTGTTTTACATTGAGTTGATCATTATTGTTAGACCGTTTTACATTGAGTTGATCATTATTGTTAGACCGTTTTACATTGAGTTGATCATTATTGTTAGACCGTTTTACATTGAGTTGATCATTATTGTTAGACCGTTTTACATTGAGTTGATCATTATTGTTAGACCGTTTTACATTGAGTTGATCATTATTGTTAGACCGTTTTACATTGAGTTGATCATTATTGTTAGACCGTTTTACATTGAGTTGATTATTGTTGTTAGACTGTTTTACATTGAGTTGATCATTATTGTTAGACTGTTTTACATTGAGTTGATCATTATTGTTAGACCGTTTTACATTGAGTTGATCATTATTGTTAGACCGTTTTACATTGAGTTGATCATTATTGTTAGACCGTTTTACATTGAGTTGATCATTATTGTTAGACTGTTTTACATTGAGTTGATCATTATTGTTAGACCGTTTTACATTGAGTTGATCATTATTGTTAGACCGTTTTACATTGAGTTGATCATTATTGTTAGACCGTTTTACATTGAGTTGATCATTATTGTTAGACCGTTTTACATTGAGTTGATCATTATTGTTAGACCGTTTTACATTGAGTTGATCATTATTGTTAGACCGTTTTACATTGAGTTGATCATTATTGTTAGACTGTTTTACATTGAGTTGATCATTATTGTTAGACCGTTTTACATTGAGTTGATCATTATTGTTAGACCGTTTTACATTGAGTTGATCATTATTGTTAGACTGTTTTACATTGAGTTGATCATTATTGTTAGACCGTTTTACATTGAGTTGATCATTATTGTTAGACCGTTTTACATTGAGTTGATCATTATTGTTAGACTGTTTTACATTGAGTTGATCATTATTGTTAGACTGTTTTACATTGAGTTGATCATTATTGTTAGACCGTTTTACATTGAGTTGATCATTATTGTTAGACCGTTTTACATTGAGTTGATCATTATTGTTAGACCGTTTTACATTGAGTTGATCATTATTGTTAGACCGTTTTACATTGAGTTGATCATTATTGTTAGACTGTTTTACATTGAGTTGATCATTATTGTTAGACCGTTTTACATTGAGTTGATCATTATTGTTAGACCGTTTTACATTGAGTTGATCATTATTGTTAGACCGTTTTACATTGAGTTGATCATTATTGTTAGACCGTTTTACATTGAGTTGATCATTATTGTTAGACCGTTTTACATTGAGTTGATCATTATTGTTATTTTACATTGATTGATCATTATTGTTAGACCGTTTTACATTGAGTTGATCATTATTGTTAGACCGTTTTACATTGAGTTGATCATTATTGTTAGACCGTTTTACATTGAGTTGATCATTATTGTTAGACCGTTTTACATTGAGTTGATCATTATTGTTAGACCGTTTTACATTGAGTTGATCATTATTGTTAGACCGTTTTACATTGAGTTGATCATTATTGTTAGACTGTTTTAGAGTTGATCATTATTGTTAGACCGTTTTACATTGAGTTGATCATTATTGTTAGACTGTTTTACATTGAGTTGATCATTATTGTTAGACCGTTTTACATTGAGTTGAGACCGTTTTACATTGAGTTGATTATTGTTACCTGTTTTACATTGAGTTGATCATTATTGTTAGACTGTTTTACATTGAGTTGATCATTATTGTTAGACTGTTTTACATTGAGTTGATCATTATTGTTAGACTGTTTTACATTGAGTTGATCATTATTGTTAGACCGTTTTACATTGAGTTGATCATTATTGTTAGACTGTTTTACATTGAGTTGATCATTATTGTTAGACCGTTTTACATTGAGTTGATCATTATTGTTAGACTGTTTTACATTGAGTTGATCATTATTGTTAGACCGTTTTACATTGAGTTGATCATTATTGTTAGACCGTTTTACATTGAGTTGATCATTATTGTTAGACTGTTTTACATTGAGTTGATCATTATTGTTAGACCGTTTTACATTGAGTTGATCATTATTGTTAGACCGTTTTACATTGAGTTGATCATTATTGTTAGACCGTTTTACATTGAGTTGATCATTATTGTTAGACCGTTTTACATTGAGTTGATCATTATTGTTAGACTGTTTTACATTGAGTTGATCATTATTGTTAGACCGTTTTACATTGAGTTGATCATTATTGTTAGACCGTTTTACATTGAGTTGATCATTATTGTTAGACCGTTTTACATTGAGTTGATCATTATTGTTAGACCGTTTTACATTGAGTTGATCATTATTGTTAGACCGTTTTACATTGAGTTGATCATTATTGTTAGACCGTTTTACATTGAGTTGATCATTATTGTTAGACTGTTTTACATTGAGTTGATCATTATTGTTAGACCGTTTTACATTGTTGATCATTATTGTTACCGTTTTACATTGAGTTGATCATTATTGTTAGACCGTTTTACATTGAGTTGATCATTATTGTTAGACCGTTTTACATTGAGTTGATCATTATTGTTAGACCGTTTTACATTGAGTTGATCATTATTGTTAGACTGTTTTACATTGAGTTGATCATTATTGTTAGACCGTTTTACATTGAGTTGATCATTATTGTTAGACCGTTTTACATTGAGTTGATCATTATTGTTAGACTGTTTTACATTGAGTTGATCATTATTGTTAGACCGTTTTACATTGAGTTGATCATTATTGTTAGACTGTTTTACATTGAGTTGATCATTATTGTTAGACCGTTTTACATTGAGTTGATCATTATTGTTAGACCGTTTTACATTGAGTTGATCATTATTGTTAGACCGTTTTACATTGAGTTGATCATTATTGTTAGACCGTTTTACATTGAGTTGATCATTATTGTTAGACCGTTTTACATTGAGTTGATCATTATTGTTAGACCGTTTTACATTGAGTTGATCATTATTGTTAGACTGTTTTACATTGAGTTGATCATTATTGTTAGACCGTTTTACATTGAGTTGATCATTATTGTTAGACCGTTTTACATTGAGTTGATCATTATTGTTAGACCGTTTTACATTGAGTTGATCATTATTGTTAGACCGTTTTACATTGAGTTGATCATTATTGTTAGACCGTTTTACATTGAGTTGATCATTATTGTTAGACCGTTTTACATTGAGTTGATCATTATTGTTAGACTGTTTTACATTGAGTTGATCATTATTGTTAGACCGTTTTACATTGAGTTGATCATTATTGTTAGACTGTTTTACATTGAGTTGATCATTATTGTTAGACTGTTTTACATTGAGTTGATCATTATTGTTAGACCGTTTTACATTGAGTTGATCATTATTGTTAGACCGTTTTACATTGAGTTGATCATTATTGTTAGACCGTTTTACATTGAGTTGATCATTATTGTTAGACCGTTTTACATTGAGTTGATCATTATTGTTAGACTGTTTTACATTGAGTTGATCATTATTGTTAGACCGTTTTACATTGAGTTGATCATTATTGTTAGACCGTTTTACATTGAGTTGATCATTATTGTTAGACCGTTTTACATTGAGTTGATCATTATTGTTAGACCGTTTTACATTGAGTTGATCATTATTGTTAGACCGTTTTACATTGAGTTGATCATTATTGTTAGACCGTTTTACATTGAGTTGATCATTATTGTTAGACCGTTTTACATTGAGTTGATCATTATTGTTAGACTGTTTTACATTGAGTTGATCATTATTGTTAGACCGTTTTACATTGAGTTGATCATTATTGTTAGACCGTTTTACATTGAGTTGATCATTATTGTTAGACCGTTTTACATTGAGTTGATCATTATTGTTAGACCGTTTTACATTGAGTTGATCATTATTGTTAGACTGTTTTACATTGAGTTGATCATTATTGTTAGACCGTTTTACATTGAGTTGATCATTATTGTTAGACCGTTTTACATTGAGTTGATCATTATTGTTAGACTGTTTTACATTGAGTTGATCATTATTGTTAGACCGTTTTACATTGAGTTGATCATTATTGTTAGACCGTTTTACATTGAGTTGATCATTATTGTTAGACTGTTTTACATTGAGTTGATCATTATTGTTAGACCGTTTTACATTGAGTTGATCATTATTGTTAGACTGTTTTACATTGAGTTGATCATTATTGTTAGACTGTTTTACATTGAGTTGATCATTATTGTTAGACCGTTTTACATTGAGTTGATCATTATTGTTAGACCGTTTTACATTGAGTTGATCATTATTGTTAGACCGTTTTACATTGAGTTGATCATTATTGTTAGACCGTTTTACATTGAGTTGATCATTATTGTTAGACCGTTTTACATTGAGTTGATCATTATTGTTAGACCGTTTTACATTGAGTTGATCATTATTGTTAGACTGTTTTACATTGAGTTGATCATTATTGTTAGACCGTTTTACATTGAGTTGATCATTATTGTTAGACCGTTTTACATTGAGTTGATCATTATTGTTAGACCGTTTTACATTGAGTTGATCATTATTGTTAGACTGTTTTACATTGAGTTGATCATTATTGTTAGACTGTTTTACATTGAGTTGATCATTATTGTTAGACCGTTTTACATTGAGTTGATCATTATTGTTAGACTGTTTTACATTGAGTTGATCATTATTGTTAGACCGTTTTACATTGAGTTGATCATTATTGTTAGACTGTTTTACATTGAGTTGATCATTATTGTTAGACTGTTTTACATTGAGTTGATCATTATTGTTAGACCGTTTTACATTGAGTTGATCATTATTGTTAGACTGTTTTACATTGAGTTGATCATTATTGTTAGACCGTTTTACATTGAGTTGATCATTATTGTTAGACTGTTTTACATTGAGTTGATCATTATTGTTAGACTGTTTTACATTGAGTTGATCATTATTGTTAGACCGTTTTACATTGAGTTGATCATTATTGTTAGACCGTTTTACATTGAGTTGATCATTATTGTTAGACTGTTTTACATTGAGTTGATCATTATTGTTAGACCGTTTTACATTGAGTTGATCATTATTGTTAGACCGTTTTACATTGAGTTGATCATTATTGTTAGACCGTTTTACATTGAGTTGATCATTATTGTTAGACCGTTTTACATTGAGTTGATCATTATTGTTAGACTGTTTTACATTGAGTTGATCATTATTGTTAGACCGTTTTACATTGAGTTGATCATTATTGTTAGACTGTTTTACATTGAGTTGATCATTATTGTTAGACCGTTTTACATTGAGTTGATCATTATTGTTAGACCGTTTTACATTGAGTTGATCATTATTGTTAGACCGTTTTACATTGAGTTGATCATTATTGTTAGACCGTTTTACATTGAGTTGATCATTATTGTTAGACTGTTTTACATTGAGTTGATCATTATTGTTAGACCGTTTTACATTGAGTTGATCATTATTGTTAGACCGTTTTACATTGAGTTGATCATTATTGTTAGACTGTTTTACATTGAGTTGATCATTATTGTTAGACCGTTTTACATTGAGTTGATCATTATTGTTAGACCGTTTTACATTGAGTTGATCATTATTGTTAGACTGTTTTACATTGAGTTGATCATTATTGTTAGACCGTTTTACATTGAGTTGATCATTATTGTTAGACCGTTTTAGAGTTGATCATTATTGTTAGACCGTTTTACATTGAGTTGATCATTATTGTTAGACCGTTTTACATTGAGTTGACTTCATTATTGTTAGACCGTTTTACATTGAGTTGATCATTATTGTTAGACCGTTTTACATTGAGTTGATCATTATTGTTAGACCGTTTTACATTGAGTTGATCATTATTGTTAGACCGTTTTACATTGAGTTGATCATTATTGTTAGACCGTTTTACATTGAGTTGATCATTATTGTTAGACTGTTTTACATTGAGTTGATCATTATTGTTAGACCGTTTTACATTGAGTTGATCATTATTGTTAGACCGTTTTACATTGAGTTGATCATTATTGTTAGACTGTTTTACATTGAGTTGATCATTATTGTTAGACCGTTTTACATTGAGTTGATCATTATTGTTAGACTGTTTTACATTGAGTTGATCATTATTGTTAGACTGTTTTACATTGAGTTGATCATTATTGTTAGACCGTTTTACATTGAGTTGATCATTATTGTTAGACTGTTTTACATTGAGTTGATCATTATTGTTAGACCGTTTTACATTGAGTTGATCATTATTGTTAGACCGTTTTACATTGAGTTGATCATTATTGTTAGACCGTTTTACATTGAGTTGATCATTATTGTTAGACTGTTTTACATTGAGTTGATCATTATTGTTAGACCGTTTTACATTGAGTTGATCATTATTGTTAGACTGTTTTACATTGAGTTGATCATTATTGTTAGACCGTTTTACATTGAGTTGATCATTATTGTTAGACCGTTTTACATTGAGTTGATCATTATTGTTAGACCGTTTTACATTGAGTTGATCATTATTGTTAGACCGTTTTACATTGAGTTGATCATTATTGTTAGACCGTTTTACATTGAGTTGATCATTATTGTTAGACCGTTTTACATTGAGTTGATCATTATTGTTAGACTGTTTTACATTGAGTTGATCATTATTGTTAGACCGTTTTACATTGAGTTGATCATTATTGTTAGACCGTTTTACATTGAGTTGATCATTATTGTTAGACCGTTTTACATTGAGTTGATCATTATTGTTAGACCGTTTTACATTGAGTTGATCATTATTGTTAGACCGTTTTACATTGAGTTGATCATTATTGTTAGACCGTTTTACATTGAGTTGATCATTATTGTTAGACCGTTTTACATTGAGTTGTCATTATTGTTAGACCGTTTTACATTGAGTTGATCATTATTGTTAGACTGTTTTACATTGAGTTGATCATTATTGTTAGACTGTTTTACATTGAGTTGATCATTATTGTTAGACCGTTTTACATTGAGTTGATCATTATTGTTAGACTGTTTTACATTGAGTTGATCATTATTGTTAGACCGTTTTACATTGAGTTGATCATTATTGTTAGACCGTTTTACATTGAGTTGATCATTATTGTTAGACTGTTTTACATTGAGTTGATCATTATTGTTAGACCGTTTTACATTGAGTTGATCATTATTGTTAGACCGTTTTACATTGAGTTGATCATTATTGTTAGACCGTTTTACATTGAGTTGATCATTATTGTTAGACCGTTTTACATTGAGTTGATCATTATTGTTAGACCGTTTTACATTGAGTTGATCATTATTGTTAGACCGTTTTACATTGAGTTGATCATTATTGTTAGACCGTTTTACATTGAGTTGATCATTATTGTTAGACTGTTTTACATTGAGTTGATCATTATTGTTAGACTGTTTTACATTGAGTTGATCATTATTGTTAGACTGTTTTACATTGAGTTGATCATTATTGTTAGACCGTTTTACATTGAGTTGATCATTATTGTTAGACCGTTTTACATTGAGTTGATCATTATTGTTAGACTGTTTTACATTGAGTTGATCATTATTGTTAGACCGTTTTACATTGAGTTGATCATTATTGTTAGACTGTTTTACATTGAGTTGATCATTATTGTTAGACTGTTTTACATTGAGTTGATCATTATTGTTAGACCGTTTTACATTGAGTTGATCATTATTGTTAGACCGTTTTACATTGAGTTGATCATTATTGTTAGACCGTTTTACATTGAGTTGATCATTATTGTTAGACCGTTTTACATTGAGTTGATCATTATTGTTAGACCGTTTTACATTGAGTTGATCATTATTGTTAGACCGTTTTACATTGAGTTGATCATTATTGTTAGACCGTTTTACATTGAGTTGATCATTATTGTTAGACTGTTTTACATTGAGTTGATCATTATTGTTAGACCGTTTTATATTGAGTTGATCATTATTGTTAGACCGTTTTACATTGAGTTGATCATTATTGTTAGACCGTTTTACATTGAGTTGATCATTATTGTTAGACTGTTTTACATTGAGTTGATCATTATTGTTAGACCGTTTTACATTGAGTTGATCATTATTGTTAGACCGTTTTACATTGAGTTGATCATTATTGTTAGACCGTTTTACATTGAGTTGATCATTATTGTTAGACCGTTTTACATTGAGTTGATCATTATTGTTAGACTGTTTTACATTGAGTTGATCATTATTGTTAGACTGTTTTACATTGAGTTGATCATTATTGTTAGACCGTTTTACATTGAGTTGATCATTATTGTTAGACCGTTTTACATTGAGTTGATCATTATTGTTAGACCGTTTTACATTGAGTTGATCATTATTGTTAGACTGTTTTACATTGAGTTGATCATTATTGTTAGACCGTTTTACATTGAGTTGATCATTATTGTTAGACCGTTTTACATTGAGTTGATCATTATTGTTAGACCGTTTTACATTGAGTTGATCATTATTGTTAGACCGTTTTACATTGAGTTGATCATTATTGTTAGACTGTTTTACATTGAGTTGATCATTATTGTTAGACCGTTTTACATTGAGTTGATCATTATTGTTAGACCGTTTTACATTGAGTTGATCATTATTGTTAGACCGTTTTACATTGAGTTGATCATTATTGTTAGACTGTTTTACATTGAGTTGATCATTATTGTTAGACCGTTTTACATTGAGTTGATCATTATTGTTAGACCGTTTTACATTGAGTTGATCATTATTGTTAGACCGTTTTACATTGAGTTGATCATTATTGTTAGACCGTTTTACATTGAGTTGATCATTATTGTTAGACTGTTTTACATTGAGTTGATCATTATTGTTAGACCGTTTTACATTGAGTTGATCATTATTGTTAGACCGTTTTACATTGAGTTGATCATTATTGTTAGACTGTTTTACATTGAGTTGATCATTATTGTTAGAGTTGATCATTATTGTTTTTTACATTGAGTTGATCATTATTGTTAGACTGTTTTACTTGAGTTTTACATTGAGTTGATCATTATTGTTAGACTGTTTTACATTGAGTTGATCATTATTGTTAGACCGTTTTATATTGAGTTGATCATTATTGTTAGACCGTTTTACATTGAGTTGATCATTATTGTTAGACCGTTTTACTTGAGTTGAGTTAGACCGTTTTACATTGAGTTGATCATTATTGTTAGACCGTTTTACATTGAGTTGATCATTATTGTTAGACCGTTTTACATTGAGTTGATCATTATTGTTAGACCGTTTTATATTGAGTTGACATTATTGTTAGACCGTTTTACATTGAGTTGATCATTATTGTTAGACTGTTTTACATTGAGTTGATCATTATTGTTAGACCGTTTTACATTGAGTTGATCATTATTGTTAGACCGTTTTACATTGAGTTGATCATTATTGTTAGACTGTTTTACATTGAGTTGATCATTATTGTTAGACCGTTTTACATTGAGTTGATCATTATTGTTAGACCGTTTTACATTGAGTTGATCATTATTGTTAGACCGTTTTACATTGAGTTGATCATTATTGTTAGACTGTTTTACATTGAGTTGATCATTATTGTTAGACCGTTTTACATTGAGTTGATCATTATTGTTAGACTGTTTTACATTGAGTTGATCATTATTGTTAGACTGTTTTACATTGAGTTGATCATTATTGTTAGACCGTTTTACATTGAGTTGATCATTATTGTTAGACCGTTTTACATTGAGTTGATCATTATTGTTAGACCGTTTTATATTGAGTTGATCATTATTGTTAGACCGTTTTACATTGAGTTGATCATTATTGTTAGACCTGTTTTACATTGAGTTGATCATTATTGTTAGACTGTTTTACATTGAGTTGATCATTATTGTTAGACCGTTTTACATTGAGTTGATCATTATTGTTAGACCGTTTTACATTGAGTTAGACCGTTTTACATTGTTTATTGTTAGACTGTTTTACATTGAGTTGATCATTATTGTTAGACTGTTTTACATTGAGTTGATCATTATTGTTAGACCGTTTTACATTGAGTTGATCATTATTGTTAGACCGTTTTGACATTGAGTTGATCATTATTGTTAGACTGTTTTACATTGAGTTGATCATTATTGTTAGACCGTTTTGGCATTGAGTTGATCATTATTGTTAGACCGTTTTACATTGAGTTGATCATTATTGTTAGACCGTTTTACATTGAGTTGATCATTATTGTTAGACCGTTTTACATTGAGTTGATCATTATTGTTAGACCGTTTTACATTGAGTTGATCATTATTGTTAGACTGTTTTACATTGAGTTGATCATTATTGTTAGACCGTTTTACATTGAGTTGATCATTATTGTTAGACCGTTTTACATTGAGTTGATCATTATTGTTAGACCGTTTTCCATTGAGTTGATCATTATTGTTAGACCGTTTTACATTGAGTTGATCATTATTGTTAGACTGTTTTGCTCATTGAGTTGATCATTATTGTTAGACCGTTTTACATTGAGTTGATCATTATTGTTAGACCGTTTTACATTGAGTTGATCATTATTGTTAGACCGTTTTACATTGAGTTGATCATTATTGTTAGACCGTTTTACATTGAGTTGATCATTATTGTTAGACCGTTTTACATTGAGTTGATCATTATTGTTAGACCGTTTTACATTGAGTTGATCATTATTGTTAGACCGTTTTACATTGAGTTGATCATTATTGTTAGACCGTTTTACATTGAGTTGATCATTATTGTTAAACTGTTTTACATTGAGTTGATCATTATTGTTAGACCGTTTTACATTGAGATGATCATTATTGTTAGACCGTTTTACATTGAGTTGATCATTATTGTTAGACTGTTTTACATTGAGTTGATCATTATTGTTAGACCGTTTTACATTGAGTTGATCATTATTGTTAGACCGTTTTACATTGAGTTGATCATTATTGTTAGACTGTTTTACACTGAGTTGATCATTATTGTTAGACCGTTTTTTACATTGAGTTGATCTGTTATTGTTAGACCGTTTTACATTGAGTTGATCATTATTGTTAGACCGTTTTACATTGAGTTGATCATTATTGTTAGACCGTTTTACATTGAGTTGACTCATTATTGTTAGACTGTTTTACATTGAGTTGATCATTATTGTTATACCGTTTTACATTGAGTTGATCATTATTGTTAGACCGTTTTACATTGAGTTGATCATTATTGTTAGACCGTTTTACATTGAGTTGATCATTATTGTTAGACCGTTTTACATTGAGTTGATCATTATTGTTAGACTGTTTTACATTGAGTTGATCATTATTGTTAGACCGTTTTACATTGAGTTGATCATTATTGTTAGACTGTTTTACATTGAGTTGATCATTATTGTTAGACCGTTTTATATTGAGTTGATCATTATTGTTAGACCGTTTTACATTGAGTTGATCATTATTGTTAGACCGTTTTACATTGAGTTGATCATTATTGTTAGACCGTTTTACATTGAGTTGATCATTATTGTTAGACTGTTTTACATTGAGTTGATCATTATTGTTAGACTGTTTTACATTGAGTTGATCATTATTGTTAGACCGTTTTATATTGAGTTGATCATTATTGTTATACCGTTTTACATTGAGTTGATCATTATTGTTAGACTGTTTTACATTGAGTTGATCATTATTGTTAGACCGTTTTACATTGAGTTGATCATTATTGTTAGACTGTTTTACATTGAGTTGATCATTATTGTTAGACCGTTTTACATTGAGTTGATCATTATTGTTAGACCGTTTTACATTGAGTTGATCATTATTGTTAGACCGTTTTACATTGAGTTGATCATTATTGTTAGACCGTTTTACATTGAGTTGATCATTATTGTTAGACCGTTTTACATTGAGTTGATCATTATTGTTAGACTGTTTTACATTGAGTTGATCATTATTGTTAGACCGTTTTACATTGAGTTGATCATTATTGTTAGACCGTTTTACATTGAGTTGATCATTATTGTTAGACCGTTTTACATTGAGTTGATCATTATTGTTAAACTGTTTTACATTGAGTTGATCATTATTGTTAGACCGTTTTTACATTGAGTTGATCATTATTGTTAGACTGTTTTACATTGAGTTGATCATTATTGTTAGACTGTTTTACATTGAGTTGATCATTATTGTTAGACCGTTTTACATTGAGTTGATCATTATTGTTAGACCGTTTTACATTGAGTTGATCATTATTGTTAGACCGTTTTACATTGAGTTGATCATTATTGTTAGACCGTTTTACATTGAGTTGATCATTATTGTTAGAATTATGTTTTACATTGAGTTGATCATTATTGTTAGACTGTTTTACATTGAGTTGATCATTATTGTTAGACCGTTTTACATTGAGTTGATCATTATTGTTAGACCGTTTTACCTATTGAGTTGATCATTATTGTTAGACCGTTTTACATTGAGTTGATCATTATTGTTAGACCGTTTTACATTGAGTTGATCATTATTGTTAGACCGTTTTACATTGAGTTGATCATTATTGTTAGACCGTTTTACATTGAGTTGATCATTATTGTTAGACCGTTTTACATTGAGTTGATCATTATTGTTAGACCGTTTTACATTGAGTTGATCATTATTGTTAGACCGTTTTGCATTGAGTTGATCATGAGTTATTGTTTTAGACCGTTTTACATTGAGTTGATCATTATTGTTAGACCGTTTTACATTGAGTTGATCATTATTGTTAGACTGTTTTACATTGAGTTGATCATTATTGTTAGACCGTTTTACATTGAGTTGATCATTATTGTTAGACCGTTTTACTGAGTTGATCATTTACATTGAGTTGATCATTATTGTTAGACCGTTTTACATTGAGTTGATCATTATTGTTAGACCGTTTTACATTGAGTTGATCATTATTGTTAGACTGTTTTACATTGAGTTGATCATTATTGTTAGACCGTTTTACATTGAGTTGATCATTATTGTTAGACCGTTTTACATTGAGTTGATCATTATTGTTAGACCGTTTTACATTGAGTTGATCATTATTGTTAGACCGTTTTACATTGAGTTGATCATTATTGTTAGACCGTTTTACATTGAGTTGATCATTATTGTTAGACTGTTTTACATTGAGTTGATCATTATTGTTAGACCGTTTTACATTGAGTTGATCATTATTGTTATAGACCGTTTTTTACACTGAGTTGATCATTATTGTTAGACCGTTTTACATTGAGTTGATCATTATTGTTAGACCGTTTTACATTGAGTTGATCATTATTGTTGCAACCGTTTTACATTGAGTTGATCATTATTGTTAGACCGTTTTACATTGAGTTGATCATTATTGTTAGACCGTTTTACATAGTTGATCGTTAGACTTGAGTTGAGTTGTGACATTTTATTGAGTTGATTATTGTTAGACCGTTTTACATTGAGTTGATCATTATTGTTAGACTGTTTTACATTGAGTTGATTGTTAGACCATTGTTAGACCGTTTTACTATTGAGTTGATCATTATTGTTAGACTGTTTTACATTGAGTTGATCATTATTGTTAGACCGTTTTACATTGAGTTGATCATTATTGTTAGACCGTTTTACATTGAGTTGATCATTATTGTTAGACTGTTTTACATTGAGATTGATCATTATTGTTAGACCGTTTTACATTGAGTTGATCATTATTGTTAGACCGTTTTACATTGAGTTGATCATTATTGTTAGACTGTTTTGCTATTGAGTTGATCATTATTGTTAGACCGTTTTACATTGAGTTGATCATTATTGTTAGACCGTTTTACATTGAGTTGATCATTATTGTTAGACTGTTTTACATTGAGTTGATCATTATTGTTAGACCGTTTTACATTGAGTTGATCATTATTGTTAGACCGTTTTACATTGAGCTGATCATTATTGTTAGACCGTTTTACATTGAGTTGATCATTATTGTTAGACCGTTTTGCATTGAGATGACTGGCTATTGTTAGACCGTTTTATTATTGAGTTGATCATTATTGTTAGACCGTTTTACATTGAGTTGATCATTATTGTTAGACCGTTTTACATTGAGTTGATCATTATTGTTAGACTGTTTTACATTGAGTTGATCATTATTGTTAGACCGTTTTACATTGAGTTGATCATTATTGTTAGACCGTTTTACATTGAGTTGATCATTATTGTTAGACTGTTTTACATTGAGTTGATCATTATTGTTAAACCGTTTTACATTGAGTTGATCATTATTGTTAGACCGTTTTACATTGAGTTGATCATTATTGTTAGACTGTTTTACATTGAGTTGATCATTATTGTTAGACTGTTTTACATTGAGTTGATCATTATTGTTAGACCGTTTTACATTGAGTTGATCATTATTGTTAGACCGTTTTACATTGGAGTTGATCATTATTGTTAGACCGTTTTATATTGAGTTGATCATTATTGTTAGACCGTTTTACATTGAGATGATCATTATTGTTAGACCGTTTTACATTGAGTTGATCATTATATTTAAACTGTTTTACATTGAGTTGATCATTATTGTTAGACCGTTTTACATTGAGTTGATCATGACTATTTATTGTTAGACCGTTTTACATTGAGTTGACATTATTGTTAGACCGTTTTACATTGAGTTTATCATTATTGTTAGACCGTTTTACATTGAGTTGATCATTATTGTTAGACTGTTTTACATTGAGTTGATCATTATTGTTGGACCGTTTTACATTGAGTTGATCATTATTGTTAGACCGTTTTGTTACATTGAGATGATCATTGGTTGTTAGACTGTTTTACATTGAGTTGAGATTGAACCGTCATTATTGCAAACTGTTTTACATTGAGTTGATCATTATTGTTAGACCGTTTTACATTGAGAAGACCGTTGATCACATTATTGTTGAACCTGTTTTACTATTGAGTTGATCATTACTTGTTGTGACCGTTTTACACTGAGTTGATCATTATTGTTAGACCGCTGTTTTACACTGAGTTGACTTTCATTATTGTTAGACCGTTTTACACTGAGATGATCATTATTGTTAGACCGTTTTACATTGAGCTGGATCATTATTGTTAGACCGTTTTACATTGAGATTGATCATTATTGTTGGACCGTTTTACATTGAGTTGATCATTATTGTTAGACTGTTTTACATTGAGTTGATCATTATTGTTAGAACGTTTTACATTGAGTTGACATTATTGCAGTTAGACCGTTTTACATTGAGTTGATCATTATTGCTAGACCGTTTTACATTGAGTTGATCATTATTGTTGACCGTTTTACCGAGTTGATCTACTACTGTTAGACCGTTTTACATTGAGTTGACTCATTACATGTTGTTTTACATTGAGTTGACTATTATTGTTAGACTGTTTTACATTGAGATGATCATTATTGTTAGACCGTTTTATATTGAGTTGACTGGCTATTGTTAGACCGTTTTACATTGAGTTGATCATTATTGTTAGACTGTTTTACATTGAGTTGATCATTATTGTTAGACCGTTTTACATTGAGTTGATCATTATTGTTAGACTGTTTTACATTGAGTTGATCATTATTGTTAGACCGTTTTACATTGAGTTGATCATTATTGTTAGACCGTTTTACACTGAGTTGATCATTATTGCTAGACCGTTTTACATTGAGTTGACTCATTATTGCTAGACCGTTTTACATTGAGTTGATCATTATTGTTAGACTGTTTTACTATTGAGTTGACTGGCTATTGTTAGACCGTTTTACATTGAGTTGACTCATTATTGTTAGACTGTTTTACATTGAGTTGATCTATTATTGTTAGACCGTTTTACATTGAGTTGATCATTATTGTTAGACCGTTTTACATTGAGTTGATCATTATTGTTAGACTGTTTTACATTGAGTTGATCATTATTGTTAACCGTTTTACATTGAGTTGATCTATTATGTGTTAGACCGTTTTACATGTGAGTTGATCATTACTTGTTAGACCGTTTTACATTGAGTTGATCATTATTGTTAGACCGTTTTGGCTATTGAGTTGATCATTATTGTTAGACCGTTTTACACTGAGTTGATCATTATTGTTAGACCGTTTTTTTACATTGAGTTGACTCATTATTGTTAGACCGTTTTACATTGGAGTTGACTGTTGGCTGTTGAAGACCGTTTTACATTGAGTTGATCATTATTGTTAGAATGTTTTACATTGAGTTGATCATTATTGTTAGACCGTTTTACATTGAGTTGACTCATTTTGCGATGTAGACCTGTTTACTATTGAGCTGATCATTATTGTTGTGACCGTTTTACATTGAGTTGACATTATTGTTAGACTGTTTTACATTGAGTTGACTGGCATTGTTAGACCGTTTTTATATTGAGTTGATCATTATTGTTGTAACCGTTTCACATTGAGTTG